>NW_020538556.1:0-29828 GCF_003426905.1 Ctenocephalides felis
CGAAATTTTGTATATCTCATTCTACCCTGTTGTAACTTTTATTTTTATCAAACCCTGATCGGTTTAGATACCGAAATTTTGTATATCTCATTCTACCCTGTTGTAACTTTTATTTTTTATCAAACCCTGATCGGTTTAGATACCGAAATTTTGTATATCTCATTCTACCCTGTTGTAACTTTTATTTTTTATCAAACCCTGATCGGTTTAGATACCGAAATTTTGTATATCTCATTCTACCCTGTTTAACTTTTATTTTTTATCAAACCTGATCGGTTTAGACACCGAAATTTGGTATATCTCATTCTACCCTGTTGTAACTTTTTTTTTTATCAAACCTGATCGGTTTCAATACCGAAATTTTGTATATCTCATTCTACCCTGTTTGTAACTTTTATTTTATCAAACCCTGATCGGTTTCAATACCGAAATTTGTATATCTCATTCTACCCTGTTGTAACTTTTATTTTTATCAAACCCTGATCGGTTTCATACCGAAATTTTGTATATCTCATTCTACCCTGTTGTAACTTTTATTTTTATCCAACCCTGATCGGTTTCAATACCGAAATTTTGTATATCTCATTCTACCCTGTTGTAACTTTTATTTTTATCAACCCTGATCGGTTTAGATACCGAAATTTTGTATATCAATCTACCCTGTTGTAACTTTTATTTTTATCAAACCCTGATCGGTTTAGATACCGAAATTTTGTATATCTCATTCTACCCTGTTGTAACTTTTATTTTTTTATCAAACCTGATCGGTTTCATACCGAAATTTTGTATATCTCATTCTACCCTGTTGTAACTTTTATTTTTATCAAACCCTGATCGGTTTCAATACCGAAATTTTGTATATCTCATTCTACCCTGTTGTAACTTTTATTTTTTATCAAACCCTGATCGGTTTCAATACCGATATTTTGTATATCTCATTCTACCCTGTTGTAACTTTTATTTTTATCAAACCTGATCGGTTTCAATACCGAAATTTTGTATATCTCATTCTACCCTGTTGTAACTTTTATTTTTATCAAACCCTGATCGGTTTAGACACCGAAATTTTGTATATCTCATTCTACCCTGTTGTAACTTTTATTTTTATCGAAACCCTGATCGGTTTCAAGACCGAAATTTTGTATATCTCATTCTACCCTGTAGTAACTTTTATTTTTATCAAACCCTGATCGGTTAAGACACCGAAATTTTATATATCTCATTCTACCCTGTTGTAACTTTTATTTTTTATCAAACCCTGATCGGTTTAGATACCGAAATTTTGTATATCTCATTCTACCCTGTTGTAACTTTATTTTTTATCAAACCCTGATCGGTTTCAATACCGAAATTTTGTATATCTCATTCTACCCTGTTGTAACTTTTATTTTTATCAAACCCTGATCGGTTTCAATACCGAAATTTTGTATATCTCATTCTACCTGTTGTAACTTTTATTTTTTATCAAACCTGATCGGTTTAGATACCGAAATTTTGTATATCTCATTCTACCCTGTTGTAACTTTTATTTTTTATCAAACCCTGATCGGTTTAGACACCGAAATTTGTATATCTCATTCTACCCTGTTGTAACTTTTATTTTTTATCAAACCCTGATCGGTTTCAATACCGAAATTTTGTATATCTCATTCTACCCTGTTGTAACTTTTATTTTTTATCAAACCCTGATCGGTTTCAATACCGAAATTTTGTATATCTCATTCTACCCTGTTGTAACTTTTATTTTTTATCAACCCTGATCGGTTTCAATACCGAAATTTTGTATATCTCATTCTACCCTGTTGTAACTTTTATTTTTTATCAAACCCTGATCGGTTTCAATACCGAAATTTTGTATATCTCATTCTACCCTGTTGTAACTTTTATTTTTATCAAACCCTGATCGGTTTAGATACCGAAATTTTGTATATCTCATTCTACCCTGTTGTAACTTTTATTTTTTATCAAACCCTGATCGGTTTAGATACCGAAATTTTGTATATCTCATTCTACCCTGTTGTAACTTTTATTTTTATCAAACCCTGATCGGTTTCAATACCGAAATTTTGTATATCTCATTCTACCCTGTTGTAACTTTTATTTTTTATCAAACCCTGATCGGTTTAGACACCGAAATTTTGTATATCTCATTCTACCCTGTTGTAACTTTTATTTTTATCAAACCCTGATCGGTTTCAATACCGAAATTTTGTATATCTCATTCTACCCTGTTGTAACTTTTATTTTTTATCAAACCCTGATCGGTTTAGACACCGAATTTTGTATATCTCATTCTACCCTGTTGTAACTTTTATTTTTTATCAAACCCTGATCGGTTTCAATACCGAAATTTTGTATATCTCATTCTACCCTGTTGTAACTTTTATTTTTTATCAAACCCTGATCGGTTTCAATACCGAAATTTGTATATCTCATTCTACCCTGTTGTAACTTTTATTTTTTATCAAACCCTGATCGGTTTCAATACCGAAATTTTGTATATCTCATTCTACCCTGTTGTAACTTTTATTTTTTATCAAACCCTGATCGGTTTCAATACCGAAATTTTGTATATCTCATTCTACCCTGTTGTAACTTTTATTTTTTATCAAACCCTGATCGGTTTAATACCGAAATTTTGTATATCTCATTCTACCCTGTTGTAACTTTTATTTTTTATCAAACCCTGATCGGTTTCAGACACCGAAATTTTGTATATCTCATTCTACCCTGTTGTAACTTTTATTTTTATCAAACCCTGATCGGTTTCAATACCGAAATTTTGTATATCTCATTCTACCCTGTTGTAACTTTTATTTTTTATCAAACCCTGATCGGTTTCAGATACCGAAATTTTGTATATCTCATTCTACCCTGTTGTAACTTTTATTTTTTATCAAACCCTGATCGGTTTCAATACCGAAATTTTGTATATCTCATTCTACCCTGTTGTAACTTTTATTTTTATCAAACCCTGATCGGTTTCAACCGAAATTTTGTATATCTCATTCTACCCTGTTGTAACTTTTATTTTTATCAAACCCTGATCGGTTTAGATACCGAAATTTTGTATATCTCATTCTACCCTGTTGTAACTTTTATTTTTATCAAACCCTGATCGGTTTAATACCGAAATTTTGTATATCTCATTCTACCCTGTTGTAACTTTTATTTTTATCAAACCCTGATCGGTTTCAATACCGAAATTTTGTATATCTCATTCTACCCTGTTGTAACTTTTAATTTTTATCAAACCTGATCGGTTTCAATACCGAAATTTGTATATCTCATTCTACCCTGTTGTAACTTTTATTTTTATCAAACCCTGATCGGTTTCAATACCGAAATTTTGTATATCTCATTCTACCCTGTTGAAACTTTTATTTTTATCAAACCCTGATCGGTTTCAATACCGAAATTTTGTATATCTCATTCTACCCTGTTGTAACTTTTATTTTTATCAAACCCTGATCGGTTTCAATACCGAAATTTTGTATATCTCATTCTACCCTGTTGTAACTTTTATTTTTTATCACACCCTGATCGGTTTAGACACCGAAATTTTGTATATCTCATTCTACCCTGTTGTAACTTTTATTTTATCAAACCCTGATCGGTTTCAATACCGAAATTTTGTATATCTCATTCTACCCTGTTGTAACTTTTATTTTTTATCAAACCCTGATCGGTTTCAAGACCGAAATTTTGTATATCTCATTCTACCCTGTTGTAACTTTTATTTTTTATCAAACCCTGATCGGTTTCAATACCGAAATTTTGTATATCTCATTCTACCCTGTTGTAACTTTTATTTTTTATCACACCCTGATCGGTTTCAATACCGAAATTTTGTATATCTCATTCTACCCTGTTGTAACTTTTATTTTTTATCAAACCCTGATCGGTTTCAAGACCGAAATTTTGTATATCTCATTCTACCCTGTTGTAACTTTTATTTTTTACAAACAGCTATGTAAGGCGTCTAGAGTGCATGAGTAGGGATTTCTCTTTCAGCTCTACAAGTCTTTACTACAAAAATAAATTGGCCACAAACAAAAACAGCTATGTAAGGCACTCTAGATCGCACGAGTAGGGCTTTCTTTTTCAGCTCTTCGAGTCTTAATGGTAAAAGTATTACAAAAATGAAAATAAATTGGCCACAAACAGCTATGTAAGGCGTCTAGAGTGCATGAGTAGGGATTTCTCTTTCAGCTCTACAAGTCTTTACTACAAAAATAAATTGGCCACAAACAAAAACAGCTATGTAAGGCACTCTAGATCGCACGAGTAGGGCTTTCTTTTTCAGCTCTTCGAGTCTTAATGGTAAAAGTATTACAAAAATGAAAATAAATTGGCCACAAACAGCTATGTAAGGCGTCTAGAGTGCATGAGTAGGGATTTCTCTTTCAGCTCTACAAGTCTTTACTACAAAAATAAATTGGCCACAAACAAAAACAGCTATGTAAGGCACTCTAGATCGCACGAGTAGGGCTTTCTTTTTCAGCTCTTCGAGTCTTAATGGTAAAAGTATTACAAAAACAATAATAAATTGGCCACAAACAGCTATGTAAGGCGTCTAGAGTGCATGAGTAGGGATTTCTCTTTCAGCTCTACAAGTCTTTACTACAAAAATAAATTGGCCACAAACAAAAACAGCTATGTAAGGCACTCTAGATCGCACGAGTAGGGCTTTCTTTTTCAGCTCTTCGAGTCTTAATGGTAAAAGTATTACAAAAATGAAAATAAATTGGCCACAAACAGCTATGTAAGGCGTCTAGAGTGCATGAGTAGGGATTTCTCTTTCAGCTCTACAAGTCTTTACTACAAAAATAAATTGGCCACAAACAAAAACAGCTATGTAAGGCACTCTAGATCGCACGAGTAGGGCTTTCTTTTTCAGCTCTTCGAGTCTTAATGGTAAAAGTATTACACAAAAACAATAATAAATTGGCCACAAACAGCTATGTAAGGCGTCTAGAGTGCATGAGTAGGGATTTCTCTTTCAGCTCTACAAGTCTTTACTACAAAAATAAATTGGCCACAAACAAAAACAGCTATGTAAGGCACTCTAGATCGCACGAGTAGGGCTTTCTTTTTCAGCTCTTCGAGTCTTAATGGTAAAAGTATTACAAAAACAATAATAAATTGGCCACAAACAGCTATGTAAGGCGTCTAGAGTGCATGAGTAGGGATTTCTCTTTCAGCTCTACAAGTCTTTACTACAAAAATAAATTGGCCACAAACAAAAACAGCTATGTAAGGCACTCTAGATCGCACGAGTAGGGCTTTCTTTTTCAGCTCTTCGAGTCTTAATGGTAAAAGTATTACAAAAACAATAATAAATTGGCCACAAACAGCTATGTAAGGCGTCTAGAGTGCATGAGTAGGGATTTCTCTTTCAGCTCTACAAGTCTTTACTACAAAAATAAATTGGCCACAAACAAAAACAGCTATGTAAGGCACTCTAGATCGCACGAGTAGGGCTTTCTTTTTCAGCTCTTCGAGTCTTAATGGTAAAAGTATTACAAAAATGAAAATAAATTGGCCACAAACAGCTATGTAAGGCGTCTAGAGTGCATGAGTAGGGATTTCTCTTTCAGCTCTACAAGTCTTTACTACAAAAATAAATTGGCCACAAACAAAAACAGCTATGTAAGGCACTCTAGATCGCACGAGTAGGGCTTTCTTTTTCAGCTCTTCGAGTCTTAATGGTAAAAGTATTACAAAAACAATAATAAATTGGCCACAAACAGCTATGTAAGGCGTCTAGAGTGCATGAGTAGGGATTTCTCTTTCAGCTCTACAAGTCTTTACTACAAAAATAAATTGGCCACAAACAAAAACAGCTATGTAAGGCACTCTAGATCGCACGAGTAGGGCTTTCTTTTTCAGCTCTTCGAGTCTTAATGGTAAAAGTATTACAAAAACAATAATAAATTGGCCACAAACAGCTATGTAAGGCGTCTAGAGTGCATGAGTAGGGATTTCTCTTTCAGCTCTACAAGTCTTTACTACAAAAATAAATTGGCCACAAACAAAAACAGCTATGTAAGGCACTCTAGATCGCACGAGTAGGGCTTTCTTTTTCAGCTCTTCGAGTCAATGGTAAAAGTATTACAAAAATGAAAATAAATTGGCCACAAACAGCTATGTAAGGCGTCTAGAGTGCATGAGTAGGGATTTCTCTTTCAGCTCTACAAGTCTTTACTACAAAAATAAATTGGCCACAAACAAAAACAGCTATGTAAGGCACTCTAGATCGCACGAGTAGGGCTTTCTTTTTCAGCTCTTCGAGTCAATGGTAAAAGTATTACAAAAATGAAAATAAATTGGCCACAAACAGCTATGTAAGGCGTCTAGAGTGCATGAGTAGGGATTTCTCTTTCAGCTCTACAAGTCTTTACTACAAAAATAAATTGGCCACAAACAAAAACAGCTATGTAAGGCACTCTAGATCGCACGAGTAGGGCTTTCTTTTTCAGCTCTTCGAGTCAATGGTAAAAGTATTACAAAAATGAAAATAAATTGGCCACAAACAGCTATGTAAGGCGTCTAGAGTGCATGAGTAGGGATTTCTCTTTCAGCTCTACAAGTCTTTACTACAAAAATAAATTGGCCACAAACAAAAACAGCTATGTAAGGCACTCTAGATCGCACGAGTAGGGCTTTCTTTTTCAGCTCTTCGAGTCTTTATTACAAAAACAATAATAAATTGGCCACAAACAGCTATGTAAGGCGTCTAGAGTGCATGAGTAGGGATTTCTCTTTCAGCTCTACAAGTCTTTACTACAAAAATAAATTGGCCACAAACAAAAACAGCTATGTAAGGCACTCTAGATCGCACGAGTAGGGCTTTCTTTTTCAGCTCTTCGAGTCTTTACTACAAAAACAATAATAAATTGGCCACAAACAGCTATGTAAGGCGTCTAGAGTGCATGAGTAGGGATTTCTCTTTCAGCTCTACAAGTCTTTACTACAAAAATAAATTGGCCACAAACAAAAACAGCTATGTAAGGCACTCTAGATCGCACGAGTAGGGCTTTCTTTTTCAGCTCTTCGAGTCAATGGTAAAAGTATTACAAAAATGAAAATAAATTGGCCACAAACAGCTATGTAAGGCGTCTAGAGTGCATGAGTAGGGATTTCTCTTTCAGCTCTACAAGTCTTTACTACAAAAATAAATTGGCCACAAACAAAAAACAGCTATGTAAGGCACTCTAGATCGCACGAGTAGGGCTTTCTTTTTCAGCTCTTCGAGTCTTAATGGTAAAAGTATTACAAAAATGAAAATAAATTGGCCACAAACAGCTATGTAAGGCGTCTAGAGTGCATGAGTAGGGATTTCTCTTTCAGCTCTACAAGTCTTTACTACAAAAATAAATTGGCCACAAACAAAAACAGCTATGTAAGGCACTCTAGATCGCACGAGTAGGGCTTTCTTTTTCAGCTCTTCGAGTCAATGGTAAAAGTATTACAAAAATGAAAATAAATTGGCCACAAACAGCTATGTAAGGCGTCTAGAGTGCATGAGTAGGGATTTCTCTTTCAGCTCTACAAGTCTTTACTACAAAAATAAATTGGCCACAAACAAAAACAGCTATGTAAGGCACTCTAGATCGCACGAGTAGGGCTTTCTTTTTCAGCTCTTCGAGTCTTAATGGTAAAAGTATTACAAAAATGAAAATAAATTGGCCACAAACAGCTATGTAAGGCGTCTAGAGTGCATGAGTAGGGATTTCTCTTTCAGCTCTACAAGTCTTTACTACAAAAATAAATTGGCCACAAACAAAAACAGCTATGTAAGGCACTCTAGATCGCACGAGTAGGGCTTTCTTTTTCAGCTCTTCGAGTCTTAATGGTAAAAGTATTACAAAAATGAAAATAAATTGGCCACAAACAGCTATGTAAGGCGTCTAGAGTGCATGAGTAGGGATTTCTCTTTCAGCTCTACAAGTCTTTACTACAAAAATAAATTGGCCACAAACAAAAACAGCTATGTAAGGCACTCTAGATCGCACGAGTAGGGCTTTCTTTTTCAGCTCTTCGAGTCTTAATGGTAAAAGTATTACAAAAATGAAAATAAATTGGCCACAAACAGCTATGTAAGGCGTCTAGAGTGCATGAGTAGGGATTTCTCTTTCAGCTCTACAAGTCTTTACTACAAAAATAAATTGGCCACAAACAAAAACAGCTATGTAAGGCACTCTAGATCGCACGAGTAGGGCTTTCTTTTTCAGCTCTTCGAGTCTTAATGGTAAAAGTATTACAAAAAAAAATAAATTGGCCACAAACAGCTATGTAAGGCGTCTAGAGTGCATGAGTAGGGATTTCTCTTTCAGCTCTACAAGTCTTTACTACAAAAATAAATTGGCCACAAACAAAAACAGCTATGTAAGGCACTCTAGATCGCACGAGTAGGGCTTTCTTTTTCAGCTCTTCGAGTCTTAATGGTAAAAGTATTACAAAAATGAAAATAAATTGGCCACAAACAGCTATGTAAGGCGTCTAGAGTGCATGAGTAGGGATTTCTCTTTCAGCTCTACAAGTCTTTACTACAAAAATAAATTGGCCACAAACAAAAACAGCTATGTAAGGCACTCTAGATCGCACGAGTAGGGCTTTCTTTTTCAGCTCTTCGAGTCTTAATGGTAAAAGTATTACAAAAACAATAATAAATTGGCCACAAACAGCTATGTAAGGCGTCTAGAGTGCATGAGTAGGGATTTCTCTTTCAGCTCTACAAGTCTTTACTACAAAAATAAATTGGCCACAAACAAAAACAGCTATGTAAGGCACTCTAGATCGCACGAGTAGGGCTTTCTTTTTCAGCTCTTCGAGTCTTAATGGTAAAAGTATTACAAAAACAATAATAAATTGGCCACAAACAGCTATGTAAGGCGTCTAGAGTGCATGAGTAGGGATTTCTCTTTCAGCTCTACAAGTCTTTACTACAAAAATAAATTGGCCACAAACAAAAACAGCTATGTAAGGCACTCTAGATCGCACGAGTAGGGCTTTCTTTTTCAGCTCTTCGAGTCAATGGTAAAAGTATTACAAAATGAAAATAAATTGGCCACAAACAGCTATGTAAGGCGTCTAGAGTGCATGAGTAGGGATTTCTCTTTCAGCTCTACAAGTCTTTACTACAAAAATAAATTGGCCACAAAAAAAACAGCTATGTAAGGCACTCTAGATCGCACGAGTAGGGCTTTCTTTTTCAGCTCTTCGAGTCTTAATGGTAAAAGTATTACAAAAACAATGAAATAAATTGGCCACAAACAGCTATGTAAGGCGTCTAGAGTGCATGAGTAGGGATTTCTCTTTCAGCTCTACAAGTCTTTACTACAAAAATAAATTGGCCACAAACAAAAACAGCTATGTAAGGCACTCTAGATCGCACGAGTAGGGCTTTCTTTTTCAGCTCTTCGAGTCTTAATGGTAAAAGTATTACAAAAATGAAATAAATTGGCCACAAACAGCTATGTAAGGCGTCTAGAGTGCATGAGTAGGGATTTCTCTTTCAGCTCTACAAGTCTTTACTACAAAAATAAATTGGCCACAAACAAAAAACAGCTATGTAAGGCACTCTAGATCGCACGAGTAGGGCTTTCTTTTTCAGCTCTTCGAGTCTTTATTACAAAACAATAAATAAATTGGCCACAAACAGCTATGTAAGGCGTCTAGAGTGCATGAGTAGGAGTAGGGATCTCTTTCAGCTCTACAAGTCTTTACTACAAAAATAAATTGGCCACAAACAAAAACAGCTATGTAAGGCACTCTAGATCGCACGAGTAGGGCTTTCTTTTCAGCTCTTCGGATGAGTCTTTATTACAAAAACATAATTAAATGGCCACAAACAGCTATGTAAGGCGTCTAGAGTGCATGAGTAGGGATTCTCTTTCAGCTCTACAAGTCTTTACTACAAAAATAAATTGGCCACAAACAAACAGCTATGTAAGGCACTCTAGATCGCACGAGTAGGGCTTTCTTTTTCAGCTCTTCGAGTCTAATGGTAAAAGTATTACAAAAATGAAAATAAATTGGCCACAAACAGCTATGTAAGGCGTCTAGAGTGCATGAGTAGGGATTTCTCTTTCAGCTCTACAAGTCTTTACTACAAAATAAATTGGCCACAAACAAAAAACAGCTATGTAAGGCACTCTAGATCGCACGAGTAGGGCTTTCTTTTTCAGCTCTTCGAGTCTTAATGGTAAAAGTATTACAAAAAAATGAAATAAATTGGCCACAAACAGCTATGTAAGGCGTCTAGAGTGCATGAGTAGGGATTTCTCTTTCAGCTCTACAAGTCTTTACTACAAAAAATTGGCCACAAACAAAAACAGCTATGTAAGGCACTCTAGATCGCACGAGTAGGCTTTCTTTTTCAGCTCTTCGAGTCTTAATGGTAAAAGTATTACAAAAAATCGAAATAAATTGGCCACAAACAGCTATGTAAGGCGTCTAGAGTGCATGAGTAGGGATTTCTCTTTCAGCTCTACAAGTCTTTACTACAAAAATAAATTGGCCACAACAAAAAACAGCTATGTAAGGCACTCTAGATCGCATGAGTAGGGCTTTCTTTTTCAGCTCTTCGAGTCAGTGGTAAAAGTATTACAAAAATGAAAATAAATTGATCTTGTTTTGCTTTAAACCGTAATACATATCTCCAAAAGTGTATTTCATAAAGTTTGAATTTCGCGCTTTAAATTGTACAAGAGGTGACAGTCATTCTGACACATGTTGACAACTTCAATGTCAAAGAAATTTCCGTGAATTAACACGCCGTCGCGTTAATTATGATTTTTAATTAAATCCTTGATAAGTTTTAATTAATTTATGCATCAAAACGTGTAATTAATTTAGTAGATCGATTTGATATAATAAATTTATCGTAAACGTTAATTAAAAGCCAAAAAATGGGTATGTTTGGAAGTGCCTAGATGTACCTTGAATAGTTTTATAAGTATCTCTTTCAGGACCTCCATTTTGAGTCAATTTTATAAGTAAGCATTTTATTTACAGCGCCTTTCGTATCCTTTATTTTTATATATGCTATTGTAAAATGTATAATTTATATATGTGCTTTTGTAGGTTATTAATTCATTTACAGCGCCAATGTATCCTTTATTTATATATATGCAATTGTAAAATGTATAATTTATATTTGAGTACTTCCAACACATATCTCTTTATTATCGAATTCTAAATTCACGAAAGTCTCTAATGTAAGTCGTGTGTCGTGTATTGTGTAGAGACTTTACTCGGATAGTTGCAATAAGTCGAAGAGACATGTAACGAACAAAGTTATGTAGTGGTTCTAAAGTAGTGATTTTGTGTCAAGTACTTGAGATTTCTGGCAGATGCTCCAGTGGTGCTTGAAGTCTTGGATTTGCGTTCTAGGAGTTGCTGCAGAGGATATCGAACAATGTAAGTGCAATAAAGCATGTTTTATACAAAGAGAGTCAAAGAATATATTTCTGATATATACAGGCATTTATCATACTACATCTGATATGTAGTACTTTATTTTAAATATCTAATATTTAATTCTTATGTGTATGTATATACACCTAAGTCTGTTTTTACACGGTCTTGCTGTACACGGTTTTGATATAACACGGTTTGAAAATTGAGTATTTTTAATTTTTTTACACGATTTTATTCCATTTAGCACGATTTGAAATTTTATGTACTTAAATTTTTTTTGTCAAATTTAATTTTTGCGAAGTATGTTCATATCACAAAAAGTATTTATGAAAGAAAAAGTCTGAAACCATTGATAGTATCGATAGTTTGCAAACACTAGCTTAAAGATTTAGGTGAATTCCCCTTTAGCACGTACAAACAATTTTTACTGGTCAAAGCAAATGTGAGTAGCACAGAACAAATCACCCATTTTTGTATAAGATCAATGTCTTTTTTTACACGTTTTTTTTTACACGGCTTCTTCTGGAACCAATCTACTGTGTAAAAACAGACTTAGGTTTTATATATAATATATTATATATATATATATATATATATATATATATATATATTTATATATATATATATAATATATTTTATATATATATATTTATCTATATATAATATATATATATATATATATAAAGCGAGAGGTTTTCCTTATATATAAAGAGAGGTGAAATAATATGATAAAATTGTTCTTGGGCATCCATCCAGTAATTAATAACAGTTTTATTGAAAGAAATTGTTTTTATTTATTTAATTTATTAAATTGGTTAGATTTTGCTTTTTTACATGTTTTTATATTTTTCTGTAATTATGTATTTTTCATATTGTTTTAAATTGTAACCCTGAAATATTTAATTGTGGCACTGAAGATGGGTAAAATCAAGACCCGAAACATATGTTTTCATAATAAAACATTTTTCTTCAATAAAACTGTTTTTAATTACTGGATGGATGCCCAAGAACAATTTTATCACATAAGAATTAAATATTGAATATTTGAAATAAAGTACTACATATGCAGTATATATACATTAAGTTTTTCTTATTTTTGAATTTAAAGCAGTCAAATATTTTTGAAAATGTTCACTTCATCACAATATTTTTTGTAATCTTTAGTGAAACTATAATTTGAATAGAAATAAATAAAAAGATATTAGTCATAATTTATTTTCCGAAAGAGGTTTACAATTAATGACCGAGTTTTTTTTTATACTACTTTTATGCTTGTAATAATAATATTTATTATATAGTCATGTATTTAATGCTTGATTTTCATATTAAATGAAATTAATTGAAAGATGCTTTGAGAACTTGTGCCTTTTCCGATATCATTTATAAAGCAGTCTGTATATATTTTAGTGAAATATTTTCTGGCTCGTGCATTATTAATTTAATGAGATATACTTTATTAATTTCTAATGTATAAAATACAATTTATCTTTTGTTTATTCAACTACAACTATTATGCTAATAAAAGATTTTAAATTAATTTGGCAGACATATGTATAAAAGACTATGTTCATATTTAATTTGTTATGGGGAAAACATGTTGATTCAGTTTTTTATTTTACTTATGAATTAAAATTTTATGAATGTTTTAAATCAATATAAAAGATAAAAGTTTGTACTTCTCGTATGTATCAAAGACATTGAAAGTAATTTATATTATTACAATTCCATAATAATATTCCACCAGAAATTCTTTTGTTCTATAACAACACTATGAGCTGATATTATGTAGAATTCAAAATTCTTATATATTAAATTTTTGTTACCAAATTATTAGTTAACCAATACAGCTTTTTGTAAGCATCGATTACTTATTTGTTGAAGAGGTCTTAGCATCCTTCCTTAGGTAACTCCTAAATTAATGGTATTTTATTGCAAATTACAAATTTACTTTGTTACAAATTCTCTTTTTTTCTGCCCCTTTTGTTCATTATTCTTCGGAAACAATTTTTTAAATTACATTTCCAGTATCGAGAATCATGTGTTTTCCCTGTAGCGATATTGACTGCATGTACATTTTTATTTATTGGATAACACGATTGTTGGTTTTGATCAAATTATTTCAAATATTTAATACGACTTACCAAATTGTTAATCAAATGCAGCTTTTAAAACTTTTAACTGTAGTTTTATTCTAAATTTATTCAATTATATCGCTGCATAGCTAAATGATAAATTTTTATTCTTTTGTTGCTAAAACCAATTTTGATCAAGACTTGCAATCAAAGTTTCGAAGAGTTGACTTGAATGATTAGACAAAATATAATTTTGTTTAGAAGTTTATTGTTCGATTCAAGTAGTAAAAATTATTTAACTCGATTTCTAAAGGATAACAATCAGCTTTAAACAGTTTTGAAGTTTTTAATGTTCAAGTTTCGAATATTTTTCATTATTTCATTTTACAAGTTTTATTGAATTTCTTTTATGGCTTTTTCTAATAATTTGTATATTATTCAAGTCAACTAAATTTGTTTTTGTCTCGATTAATTGTAAAGGTTTCACATGTTTTATCAAGTCGTATAAACAATTTTGATTCGATTAATATCATTTCATTTCATCGATTAATTAAATAATTCTCTAGAATAATTTTTTTTTTCTAAGTCCAATTTTTCTCATTCTAATTCTTTCGAATAATTTTTTTTTCTAAGTCCTTTTAGATTTTTTTTTTTTAAGTCCAAATTTTCTGATTATAATTCTTTCGAATAATTTTTTTTTCTAAGTCCTTTCAGATAATTTTTTTTTCTAAGTCCAAATTTTCTGAAACCTTTTCAATTAAGACAGACGAGTTATTTATGCATGCTGTATTATCCCAAAGCCAACATTCGAATGAATGAGGCTCACATTGAATATTTCACAACGAGAAAATTTTATTGGGGCAAAGTTAAATATTTTAACTAAGTCCCAGTAATTTTTTCTCGTTGTGAAAATTTCAACGTGGACTTTATTTCATTCGAGTGTTGGTTTTGGGAATTGGTGTGAGGGAACACTAAAAAACATAAAAAAGTTTCAACGCTGAACAGAAAAGAGAAAAATTGATCTGGGACTTAAGGGGTTTTTTTTTAGGCTTTCCACCCTCCTTCTCCTCCTCCTCTCCTCCTTTTCCCCTTTTTTCCGCTTTTTTTCACATTTTTTTCCTTTTTTGTGTTTTTTTCGCATGTTGTGGTTTTTGGGTAGATTTCTGGGTTCGGCATGCATCTTCCGCAATGTGTCTCTCTGCGTGTAACCTCCCGCATCATGGACCTCAGGTTGACCATCACTTGGTGTGTTCGTTTCAGGACCCTTTGCGCTCGCCAACAGCCAGCCACCAGCACTGCTCCATTTTTTCTGCTTCAGAGTTGGTCGTCGTCGCCTTCAGCTGGACTCGATCCGTCTCACCTTGTGCCCTCCAGAGCGATTTCACCGAGTATGCGGTCACTTAAACCACTCGGCTATTTAAGTTATTGATGATAAAAGTTATTTTCATTCTATATTGTATTAATATTGAATTTTAATAAAGAATATGTATCATACAAATCTCTCTTATTCATCATCTGCCTCTACCCCTCTCTTTCCCCAATGCTTCCTATACCTTTTTTTTTTTCCTCTTTATGTATCTCTCTTACAGTCAAGTGCGAAACTTGAGTTTTTTGTTTTTCAGAAATATACTAAGTGTCAAGGTCGAAATGCGACACCTGAATTTAATATTTTGAACTAATATTTGATAATTATGAAAACTATACATTCGATTTTTTGTGCCTCTTCTGGAATCGAACCGAGACACGCTGAGCAACCGTAGTGGTCACTTAACGATCTCGGCCAATTGGTTTAAAAAACCGTAGTCTTTTGTAAAAATATAAAGTGTTATTTCCGAACTGAAAGATATAAGTTTCCTAAAAATGTTCTGTGTCAAATGTGCGAATGGCCGAGGTCGTAAAGATACGGTTTAGGCCAGAATAGCAATTCGAGGATCGACAGATCGAACCCCATTTATATGAAAAAAATTATATTCAATAATTTTTCTAACTCTGTAAATAAATAAGACATATAGATAAATAATTAAATTTATTGAGTATCAGCATTACAAAAATCGACATAATATATATGTGCATATATATAAATATAAATGTATATATATATATATACGCATGTATATGTATATATATATATTATATATATATATATATATATATATATATATAATATATAAAGATAAGAAATAGTAGGAGGAGGATAATTTTGAATAAACTCATATTTACGCCTGGTTAGCAGTAAACCAAACCTACTTTGGTGTAATTTAAAAATCTTATTTTTTTTTCGTTAAAAAGACAGTCTATCAGGGGCAGCCAAAATTGGCCAAAATCGTGACTTTCAAATGCAATTTTGAGGCCCTTAATGAATGAAAGTAATAATTTTAATTAATGCTTTGTGTAGACTAAAGTACAATCTTTATACCAAACCAAAAAAATTACAAATTTATCATCGTCTTCATAGTTAAAATCAGCTTCAAAGTTGGCGATTTTTTAAACTTCAAATTGGTACCAAGGGCAGAAGAATTTTTTTTTCCAAAAACTGATTTCATATTCGGAATCAGCGCCTCGAAAACTATCAGAATCGGTCAAAACATTTTGAAAATCGCGAAAAAAAGTTTTCATTTCATTAGTAAAATTTTGATTTTGCAACCAAAGATTTCGATTTTTCGGGGTTGTATGTGGATTTATCCAAAAACGGATAATATTTTCGAAATCAGCGTCCCAAAATCAATCGAAACCAATCAAAACATTTTGAAAATCGCGAAAAAAGCCGATTTTTTTAAAGAAAAATCGATTTTGCAACCAAAGATTTCGATTTTTCGGGGGGTGTATGTGGGTTTATCCAAAAATAGATAGCATTTTTGAAATCAGCGTTCGAAAATCTTTTGGAATCAGTCAAAACATTTCCAAAATAGCGAAAACAAATCTATTTTTTTGCTAAAATTCCGATGTAGCAACCAAAGTTTTTGTTGTTTTCCAGTGGAACACGCCCTGAAAGCTCATCAAACAGGATGATTTCGTCCTTGGTGTAATAAAAAATCATCCAAAAACTTTGTCCAATAAGTTCTTGATTATAAATTTCCTTTAGTATAGGGGAGACCCAGATTTTATGTTTCCTGTTCCTATAAGTGCATAAGTACCTGTGAAAAGAATAAATATTCATTCTAAGGATATACATTTAAAATAAGATTACTTGTTACTTAATACCAGACTAGTAACAATAAGTAAGCTTTGAATATTTTATTTGAAAGTAAAACCACAAAAACTCGGTGAAAAAATAAAACATTTGAATAATTTGTAGGTACATCATTTATGTTAATCGAATAACTTGATATCATTTCCAAAGTTAAAAAAAAGCTCTTAAAATCCTATCTAATGATAGTATCCATGGATTCAACTTCAAATAAATCATTTATTATAATCGAACAATTTGATATCATCACTGTAGTTTTAGCAAAATCATGAATAGCAGTCTTTGCTTTTAATATTATTTATGATTTATGAATCTAAATTTTATCTATTTTTTACTTATATAAATAAATTAAAATGCCTAGAACAAAATTTTCAAGTTGGTTGATAAAATGTACACAGGCACAAATTCGCGTTCCAGTTAAAAATTATACAAAATTTTAGTATCCAGCTATATGTACGAGTTTGTACTAAATTCTAGTAAATTTGATATAGTTTTTACTAATGTAAACAAATTAACGTGCCCGAAAAGAAAATTAAAAGTTATTTGAAAAAAAGTACAAAAAAAGTTTCAAATCTACATACTACGTTTAAATTTGCATTTCAACTGAAAATTGTTCAAAATTTTGATATGCAAGCATATAAAACAATTTATACTATTTGTTAGTAAATTTCATCTAGTTTATACTAGTATAAACAAATAAACATGTTCTGAACATAGTTTTAAAGTTATTTGACAAAATGTAAAAAAACGTCCAAAATCCACCTATATCCTTGACAAGAGTCTGAAATAATATCTATTATTATTGATTACTGCTTGCTTATAAATAAATAAATAAATAAATAAATAAATAGCCAATTATCAAACTCAAATCTGCGCTTCAGCTACAAATTATTCAAAATTTTAATATAAAAGTGAATATAACAATATACAGCACATTCCAGCAAATTTTGTCTAGTTTATACTAAAATAAACATATAAAAGTGTCTAAAATAAAACTTCCAAAATATTTGACAAAATGTAAAAAAATGTCCCAAAATCGCATATTGATTGCGTTTGAGTAAAATTTGTTTGATAAAATCCGTGGATAGCCCATGAATTCAATATGGTAAATGATTCATAAATCTTATACAGCATAATTATATTGTTAGCTCGCTAAAATCATTATTCTGCTTTTGAATTATATTTTAAAGTATTCAAATATTAAAAAAAATGTTGGCAATTTAATTTTGTGAAAATTTCCTAATTATTTCATTAACATTAGACAAACAAATAATTTTTTGTAAACTAATTCATGAAATTTTAGATCTAATTAATAATAAAACATTACTTACAAAGAGCATTTATGTATTTTGACCCATTTTTATGATGTAAATATTGAATTATTGATAACAACTGCGCTTTTAATAAATTTATTAACACGACAATTAATACACGAATATTCGTTTTCAAGAAAACATTCAAAAACGTATTTCCTTGTATAAAAAATACACCTTTTGTTTGAACAATGAAAAAAAGTATTTTCCACTTTTGAAATATTTCTATGCACGGATTTTTTTTACCAACATTTGAAAACACATTTGTAAATAAACCCGTCACAACAGACATTTTTAACCTGAAAACAACTGTCAATTTTGACGTTTGACGTTTAACCTTAAACAATATAACTCAATTTTGACGTTTAATGAAATTCATGTTCATTCAATTAATCATTGTTTTGGGCCTGAATCAATATCATAATGTGTTGAAACAAATATTTGTTTAGAATTATGCGCAACAATTTGCCAAAATATTTATGAATTCATAAACATGAGCCACTTTGCCTTAAAATTAAAATATAAAACATTATTTTGTACTTACCTAAATCATATTATCTCACAAAACACACTTTAACTTTAAATCTATTTACATTTATGACTTGTAAATTTATTATTATTACAAAGACACTTGTTCAACCAAGTTCCAGACAGCAATGACTGTTGATTTATTTTAAAAATATTTACAACAGAAATTAGCCATAGATCATAGAACATATATTTATATAGACTGGTAACATAGTTTTTAGTATCAACATTTTAGCAGTAATTTAGTTTAGCATAGTTTTCTTTCTATTTTTATATCTGGATTGTTTTTATCAATCACATACATATAAAATTAAATAATAAAACAACATTTGTAAATTTAAATACGCACATAAATTAATTTCATCCAAATTACACAAATGAAATAAAAATAATAATTACTAATTAAATAAAATATACAAAATATTCCTAACATCCCTCTCGACATGGATTACTTACATGCAAGAATGTATATGATAGAAAAATTTTAAATATTTAAATTCGCAATAATAACAACAAATTTATATTATTCTTTCATTCAAGTCATGACGGTAGATTTTTTTATTTTTTTAAATTTTATTTTATTTTATTGGCCTCGCTTACTTGACCATTTAGCCACCTACAACATATTTCAATTTCAATACAATATTTCAATTTCAATACAATATTTGAATTTCAATACATACTTCATGTTAAAACTTCTTATATAAACTCTATTCTTTTATCTATTTTATATTCTATTCTATTCAACAATAGTTCATATTATGAATAACATAATGTAAAAACTAAGAAATTATTTGGACTAATTAAATTCAATTATTTCATTTATACACACCATCCCCTGTCTTTGACCACGTCATTGAGATCCATATAAATGACCTCGACCATATTATTAAGGGCAGCAGAAAATCTTTTTAAAAAATCCGTACAATATCGAGCAAAACCCTTTCATGGGAGCACATGTACCACGTGACTATAATAAATGAGTGGTACATCACACATGATGGTATTGAGAAAGACAAGAAAGTAAAGAATGTGACGAGGGAGGAAGTGGGAGAAGGTAGAGGAAGAAGATAGTAAGTAAGAAACGTAGTACTTGATTCAATTAAATTTTTTTTAATATGTAAAATATAGAGTACATAATATCATATATATGTCAAGTGCAGTGGTTAAAATGCCGCACAAGATGCCGGAAACACCAAGGCATCGGTAAAGGCAGTTCAAATCCACGTTAAGGTATGCCAAGGGACTTACAATATTTTTTTAAAATTTCACTATGCATACAAGATATGCAGTACATGAAAACTTGTCTTTTCAAGTAATCCGATGGAGCAATGGTTAGCGTGCCCGACATGGTGGACATCAACTTCGAAGCAGTTCTAATGCCGGCGGAGGCGACAAAATTCCAGCAGAAAGTTTCAAGCCAGATATCACTGGAGGACGTGTTGGCAGCCACTAAAAATTTGTCAATGTGAAATCTGCGGAAAATCAACACAAAAAGTGAGGATTATTAGATATAGCCTATTTAAGCTTAAGACATAGCTTATTTAAAAGACTACATGCTCCCTTTATTGGAAAACGAACATTCAAATAAAAAAAAAATTAAACAAACCCCATTTTAATATTACCACAACGAGCAAACTTTACGAGAACATTTTCAAAAACTTCAATGAAATAATCTTTAAAAATGTCTTCATTAAATTTTCTCGTAATGAAAAGTTCAAAAGTGGTTCTTGTTTAAATTTCTTTCATACAAATATTGGCTTTGGCTCTTACACAAAAATACAATTGACTTATCTGTCATAATTAAGTTTCAGTTAATATTGATAATAAAATAAATAATTTGAAATAAAAGTTAATCGAAAGAATAATTACAAAATAATTTATACAATTCGATAAAAATTGTCAATAAAAAAACATTGAAATAAAAAGTAATCAAGCAAATAATTAGTTAATTCAATCAAAATAGTTTATATGACTCGATGAAAATTGTTAATGATAACAATGCAAAAACATGAAACCTTTACAATTAATTGAGATGAAAACAAATTTAATTAACTTGAATGAGTCCTTATTTTTTCAATAAAATGGTAAAAAAAACTTAGAATAATATAAAACAGTGAAAAAGCTAATTACAAATTATTTAAAAAAAACATTTACATTAAAAGTTTTATTTGTAATTAAAATAATATTTGATTTAGTTTGGAACTCATTCAAATCAATTATTTCAAACTTCAAGCAAACTTAATTAACTAGAATAATATAACATTCAGAAAAGCGCATCAAAATTATAATTAGTGAATGCTAATTCGAAACTATCAATTTGATTAATAAATAATATACAAATCAAATACTAGTATTCACATGTTATATTAAATGAACTTTGCGCTGAGCTCTCCGTCTGAATTCGGTTTTTTACCCATAAACTTTTTTAAAAAAATCTTCAAAAAATGTCTTTATTAAATTTTCCCATTGTGAAAATTTCAAAAGCAGTTTTTGTCTAAATGCTTTCTTAATGACACAAAAAATATTTATTGCAAACTAATTTTAAAATATATTCCAACCATCTTCAAAATTAAATCTTTTCTGTATAATATTGAAAAAATATATATTTAATGTTTAATATTGACTATAGTTAATGTAAATTATCTGAAAATGAGCAAACTTTAAATTTTCAATAAATTGTAGTATATATCGTTGTAATCATTATGTACGAATGTGTGGCAAATTTAGTAGAAAGTCGGAAAAAGCAATTCTCAATTTAAACATTGATTTTGCAACATCATTTTGTTTTAATTGACACAAAATGCAACATTAATTAGCAATATGCACATACATAGACATACTATTGAATTAAGTTAGTTAATACTTTACAAAATAAGATGACAAATGGTAAATAGATTTCATTTCTCAAAAAATAATCCTCTACTCCGACAGATGTGTGTGTAACATATTAATAATTAACAAGTTGTCAAATATTTTATTATAATAAATATTATATTAAAATATTAAGCACCTTTATGCAATTTCAATAATATATTTGACAATGTTACTTAAATAGGACTTTCTTACATTGACAAAAAATCCTTCATTTGATTGGCCACTGACAAACTTTTACATAATTCCTTATATGATTGTCTGAGTAAGTTGTCCTTGCACATTTTATATTTGATATTGAAAAAAGAAAATAGTTTTGCTTAAGCACTTGAGTGCTTGAGTTGAATATATAAATAGGGAAACATTTGGCAATTGCATATGTAGGTATATAATTATAAAAGGATACGTTGGAATCCCTTGAAACAAGCATTATTACAATCATTAGTATCAAGTGGCAAAAAAAACATAGGTAGTCTTTTATCATATTTTCAAATAATTTTTATATATCAAAATAATCTTATGCACATAAAACAATATAATGCACTTAACACGATTTTTTCAGTTTAACCACGAAACGTAACTGACATTTGACACCAAGATAGCTGCCGATTGAAGTTAGCCAAAGAGAATAATTTAAAAAAGGCGCAAAATTCAAACGAAACCTTTTTTTTGCCTGACTTTTTGTTTGAATAATTTAATTATCTGTGTGAGAGATAGATTGGAAATCATGTTAATGGAATAAGATATAATTAATGGAAATATTTAAAATGGTATTTACAGTGCCATATCGAAAAATGTTGAATTTAAAAGTTTAGAATTACTTATCATTTTAGAAGTTTAGTATTTATCAAGTTTTACAATATTCGTAAAATAATTTTTTCAGGTATACTTTTGTCCAATTACTATAATTACAGGTAAAAATTATGGGCGGATATCTTATATATAAAAATGGAGCTCTCTTTCAAATGTCCGAATAAAACTCGAAAACGGCTGAATCGATTTGGCCAGTCTTAGTCTTGAAAAATTCGTGCCAATCCAGAGAATGTCCAAAAGGTGAGAAATTATTTCAAATCCGCGTAGAAACTTTACATTTATAATTTGAAAATTTTTGTAGAAGCGTAATTTAAATAGAACAATGGACGGTGGCAATTTCGTGAAATGTCAAACGCTTTTGACAGATGATGTTCAATTACGTTTAATAGGATGTTTTACGCGAATATTATTTATTTGTGATAAATTTGTAGTAAGTAGTTTTGTTTGTAGTTTTATTTATATACAAAAACGTTAGTAAACGGGCCCCAAGTGTTACTAGAGACTCAAAATATAAACTTTTTCGACATGTTAATATGAAAATGCATTTTTGGCATATTTTTCTCAAACACGGTGCTCTGAAAGATCTTATTTGTATAATTATATGCTCATTGGTATTTATAAAACATTTTCTAGGTTGTTATATTATTTTTTATTTATGTTATTTAAATTCAGAACCTAAATTTGGTATCGATCAAATGGACCTTTTGTCGAATAACATTTTTCCAGTTATAATTTTCCAGAATTTATCGCAGAATAGATAGTAATATATGAAGGTCCGGGGTTAAAAAAGTCAACCACCGATTTGTCAAAAATCAGTAAAGTTAAGCATTGTTTAACAACAACATTTGAAAGTAGAGGAAAAAAGATTTATAGCCAGCTACAAGCTTGATTTGAAAACGGTAATCTTTGAAATGGGGGAGATAAACGGTAATCTTTGAGAATCCATAATAAAAGTATTTTCTTCCGTTGGTAGTTTTTAAGCATTAGTTAAAAATGTAATTATTTTGTAAAATACCTTTAAAACTATAATAAGGCTTTAAATCTTTTTGCCACCTGCCCGTTTCAAGTTTGCCGGGTATATATATATATATATATATATATATATATATAAAGTTGTAATGATTATGATAATATATTTAATTAGAAACTCCCAACATAATAAAAAATATAAATTTATTAACTATAAAAATATTTCGATATCAAAAATATACATGACATGTCCGATTGTTTTTTTACAAATCAAAACCAGCCTGCTTGATATCGCCACACACTCCCTGCCCAGTGTTGATCTCACAGTTTAAAAAAAAATACAGGGAAACACGTTATAAAAATGTGGTGGGAAAGCAGATTATAGCAGACCAGTGTTGTAATACTGGTCAATTACAAATTTCCATGTTTCGTCAGCAGATCCACCGTATGTGGTGATTTGACCTGCCATCAACTCCATATTCTGCATAATGTTCTCGATCTAATGGGTATTAGTTATATCAGAATAACTTAATGTTTAGAATGCATAATTTATGGGTACAGTTTCCATTTCTACAAGCGTTGCATTCGTATCTGATGAGTTCCGATCAGAGAAAGAAGTTGGCTCTTTATCCAAATCAGGATCATTGGTTTCTTTGACATAAGAGTCCAGAATTGTGGAATCCAATAAATTATATCAAATTTTGTTTTGATTCGTCGTTGTCACCGATAATGGGAGGTAGCATTATAAGACGATTTGTTGAGTTAACAGAGAAAGAGAGGTTGAATTGCATTCCAATGAAAAGTTCAGGCTCCAAATTATTTTTTCTGTCAGCAATAAACACTGAGGTCTGGGTATACCAAATGAGTAACCTCGGAAGTCTGATCCAGATAGTAAGTGCGTTAACTATGATGGATTGGACTGGACATACCTTATAGGTCGTCACTGAAGACCAGTGATTATGGTGCTGCGTCAAAATCAATTTTTCTTAAATCTTCGAAAATAAAACTCCTTTATCTTCATCTCCATCGTCGTGAGTCACCAATGTGGGAGTTGTAATGATTATGATAATATATTTAATTAGAAACTCCCAACATAATAAAAAAATATAAATTTATTAACTATAAAAATATTTCGATATCAAAAATTATACATGACATGTCCGATTGTTTTTTTACAAATCAAAACCAGCCTGCTTGATATCGCCACACATATATATATATATATATATATATATATATATATATTATGTTAAATGTTAAATATGAACAATACAACACTCCGGATTTTAACACACACTTTATTCGGTTATAGAACATATAGAAGTTCTGATGCTGTTCAAACAATAAAAAAATTATCCGGAATTCCGATTATCCGGAATTCCGATTATCCGGAATTCCGATTATCCGGAATTCGGATTATCCGGAATTCCGATTATCCGGAATTCCGATTATCCGGAATTCCGATTATCCGGAATTCGGATTATCCGGAATTCGGATTATCCGGAATTCCGATTATCCGGAATTCCGATTATCCGGAATTCCGATTATCCGGAATTCCGATTATCCGGAATTCCGATTATCCGGAATTCGGATTATCCGGAATTCCGATTATCCGGAATTCCGATTATCCGGAATTCCGATTATCCGGAATTCCGATTATCCGGAATTCCGATTATCCGGAATTCGGATTATCCGGAATTCGGATTATCCGGAATTCCGATTATCCGGAATTCCGATTATCCGGAATTCGGATTATCCGGAATTCCGATTATCCGGAATTCCGATAATCCGGAATTCGGATTATCCGGAATTCGGATTATCCGGAATTCCGATTATCCGGAATTCGGATTATCCGGAATTCGGATTATCCGGAATTCGGATTATCCGGAATTCCGATTATCCGGAATTCCGATTATCCGGAATTCGGATTATCCGGAATTCGGATTATCCGGAATTCGGATTATCCGGAATTCGGATTATCCGGAATTCGGATTATCCGGAATTCGGATTATCCGGAATTCGGATTATCCGGAATTCGGATTATCCGGAATTCCGATTATCCGGAATTCGGATTATCCGGAATTCGGATTATCCGGAATTCGGATTATCCGGAATTCGGATTATCCGGAATTCGGATTATCCGGAATTCCGATTATCCGGAATTCGGATTATCCGGAATTCGGATTATCCGGAATTCGGATTATCCGGAATTCGGATTATCCGGAATTCCGATTATCCGGAATTCGGATTATCCGGAATTCGGATTATCCGGAATTCGGATTATCCGGAATTCGGATTATCCGGAATTCCGATTATCCGGAATTCCGGAATTCCGATTATCCGGAATTCCGATTATCCGGAATTCCGATTATCCGGAATTCCGATTATTCGTATTATCCGAATTCCGATTATCCGGAATTCGGATTATCCGGAATTCCGATTATCCGGAATTCCGATTATCCGGAATTCCGATTATCCGGAATTCCGATTATCCGGAATCCGGATTATCCGGAATTCGGATTATCCGGAATTCCGATTATCCGGAATTCCGATTATCCGGAATTCCGATTATCCGGAATTCCGATTATCCGGAATTCCGATTATCCGGAATTCCGATTATCCGGAATTCCATTATCCGGAATTCCGATTATCCGGAATTCCGATTATCCGGAATTCCGATTATCCGGAATTCGGATTATCCGGAATTCCGATTATCCGGAATTCCGATTATCCGGAATTCCGATTATCCGGAATTCCGATTATCCGGAATTCCGATTATCCGGAATTCCGATTATCCGGAATTTCGATTATCCGGAATTCCGATTATCCGGAATTCCGATTATACGGAATTCCGATTATCCGGAATTCGGATTATCCGGAATTCCGATTATCCGGAATTCCGATTATCCGGAATTCGGATTATCCGGAATTCCGATAATCCGGAATTCCGATTATCCGGAATTCGGATTATCCGGAATTCCGATTATCCGGAATTCCGATTATCCGGAATTCCGATTATCCGGAATTCCGATTATCCGGAATTCCGATTATCCGGAATTCCGATTATCCGGAATTCGGATTATCCGGAATTCGGATTATCCGGAATTCGGATTATCCGGAATTCTGATTATCCGGAATTCGGATTATCCGGAATTCGGATTATCCGGAATTCCGATTATCCGGAATTCCGATTATCCGGAATTCCGATTATCCGGAATTCCGATTATCCGGAATTCGGATTATCCGGAATTCGGATTATCCGGAATTCGGATTATCCGGAATTCGGATTATCCGGAATTCGGATTATCCGGAATTCCGATTATCCGGAATTCCGATTATCCGGAATTCCGATTATCCGGAATTCGGATTATCCGGAATTCGGATTATCCGGAATTCGGATTATCCGGAATTCGGATTATCCGGAATTCGGATTATCCGGAATTCCGATTATCCGGAATTCGGATTATCCGGAATTCCGATTATCCGGAATTCCGATTATCCGGAATTCGGATTATCCGGAATTCGGATTATCCGGAATTCGGATTATCCGGAATTCGGATTATCCGGAATTCCGATTATCCGGAATTCGGATTATCCGGAATTCGGATTATCCGGAATTCGGATTATCCGGAATTCCGATTATCCGGAATTCGGATTATCCGGAATTCGGATTATCCGGAATTCGGATTATCCGGAATTCGGATTATCCGGAATTCGGATTATCCGGAATTCCGATTATCCGGAATTCGGATTATCCGAAATTCCGATTATCCGGAATTCCGATTATCCGGAATTCGGATTATCCGGAATTCGGATTATCCGGAATTCGGATTATCCGGAATTCCGATTATCCGTAATTCCGATTATCCGGAACTCGGATTATCCGGAATTCCGATTATCCGGAATTCCGATTATCCGGAATTCCGATTATCCGGAATTCCGATTATCCGGAATTCGGATTATCCGGAATTCCGATTATCCGGAATTCCGATTATCCGGAATTCCGATTATCCGGAATTCGGATTATCCGGAATTCGGATTATCCGGAATTCGGATTATCCGGAATTCCGATTATCCGGAATTCCGATTATCCGGAATTCCGATTATCCGGAATTCCGATTATCCGGAATTCCGATTATCCGTAATTCCGATTATCCGGAATTCGGATTATCCGGAATTCCGATTATCCGGAATTCCGATTATCCGGAATTCCGATTATCCGGAATTCCGATTATCCGGAATTCGGATTATCCGGAATTCGGATTATCCGGAATTCGGATTATCCGGAATTCCGATTATCCGGAATTCCGATTATCCGGAATTCCGATTATCCGGAATTCCGATTATCCGGAATTCGGATTATCCGGAATTCGGATTATCCGGAATTCCGATTATCCGGAATTCCGATTATCCGGAATTCCGATTATCCGGAATTCCGATTATCCGGAATTCCGATTATCCGGAATTCCGATTATCCGGAATTCCGATTATCCGGAATTCCGATTATCCAGAATTCCGATTATCCGGAATTCCGATTATCCGGAATTCCGATTATCCGGAATTCGGATTATCCGGAATTCGGATTATCCGGAATTCGGATTATCCGGAATTCGGATTATCCGGAATTCGGATTATCCGGAATTCGGATTATCCGGAATTCGGATTATCCGGAATTCGGATTATCCGGAATTCGGATCATCCGGAATTCGGATTATCCGGAATTCGGATTATCCGGAATTCCGATTATCCGGAATTCGGATTATCCGGAATTCGGATTATCCGGAATTCGGATTATCCGGAATTCGGATTATCCGGAATTGGGATTATCCAGAATTCCGATTATCCGGAATTCGGATTATCCGGAATTCCGATTATCCGGAATTCCGATTATCCGGAATTCCGATTATCCGGAATTCCGATTATCCGGAATTCGGATTATCCGGAATTCCGAATATCCGGAATTCGGATTATCCGGAATTCCGATTATCCGGAATTCCGATTATCCGGAATTCCGATCATCCGTAATTCCGATTATCCGGAATTCCGATTATCCGGAATTCGGATTATCCGGAATTCGGATTATCCGGAATTCGGATTATCCGGAATTCGGATTATCCGGAATTCGGATTATCCGGAATTCGGATTATCCGGAATTCGGAATATCCGGAATTCGGATTATCCGGAATTCGGATTATCCGGACTTCGGATTATCCGGACTTCGGATTATCCGGACTTCGGATTATCCGGACTTCGGTTCATCCGGACTTCGGTTCATCCGGACTTCGGTTCATCCGGACTTCGGTTCATCCGGACTTCGGATTATCCGGACTTCGTATTATCCGGACTTCGGATTATCCGGACTTCGGATTATCCGGAACCAATGGGGTTTATTGTTTTTATAATACTTCATTGTATATAGCATTCAAACACACATGCTTATACACTTAAAGTATTAATATTTTTGATTCTCTAGAAATTGTCTAGAATATACCTTATTTAGCAAAAACAACGTTTGCCGGGTCAGCTAGTTACAAATAAAAATGCAAATGCATTGAGCAATAATTTTATGAATGTAAAGTTTAAAACAATATTAAATTTTTCAAACAAGTTACTTTAATTATTATTATTATTGATTATGGTTTTATTATCTACTATTATTTTAATTATTATTTTTTTATTTATTTATTTATTCACTTTCTTTAACTCCTTTATTCTATTTTTTTTCTTCTTGATTTTGTGTTTCAATACCCTAACTTTTAACTTATAGATTGTATTGTAATCTGATTGTAAAATTATCAGAAATAAAAAACAACTTTCAGAATCAGCCTAACACGATTTAAAATAGAGCAAAACTTGAATAAAATGAACAATTTCGTAAAAAACTATAACTAATCCAAACTATAACTATATAACTAATTTAAAATTAGTGGTAATAGAACTGTAATGGAAATAATAAATAGGGGAGGAGAGGCAAATCATTGATTTTGTGGTGTTCTCATGCCATGGACCTGCCTTCGGCAGACTACTATTTATTATTATTATTGTTTTATTATATTGACCCTCAGGAATAAGCCGGTCTTCTTGTCAAGCATCAAGTTATTAGCAAGAAGCAAATATACAATAACTATTTTCTAGCAAGTCTAAGTGACAATTGCTATTCAACCTCACAAATTATTAGAAACTTTTATAATGAATGAAAATAACTGTCAACATAATATCGATAATTGTCCATTATATAAATAAATCACTAGAAGAAAAAAAAGTACTGTTCAGCAGCATTCTTAGACATACAACAAGCATTTGATAAGGTATGGCATACTGGACTATTCTATAAATTAAAAATGAATTTGACGTACTCTCTATATTTAATAATAAGATCATATCTGTCAAATAGGAGTTTTTAGTAAATATTTTAGAAACTGAATCATCAAATAAGACAGTTTCCTCAGGTGTTCCACAAGGAAGCGTCTTGGGGCCAATTATATTTTTAATATACACATCTGACATACCAATAAAACTAACACTTTGATCGCTACGTTTGCTGATGATACGTGCATTCTAGCCAGCCACATAGATTCCAGTTCTGCATCTGAGGTTACTCTAAAACCATTTAAATTGATTAGAAAATGGGACAAAACCTGGAGA
>NW_020538557.1:0-71850 GCF_003426905.1 Ctenocephalides felis
TCAGTTATCCCTATGGTAACTTTTCGGATACATCGCGCTTCAAGTCAGTTATCCCTATGGTAACTTTCGGATACATCGCGCTTCAAGTCAGTTATCCCTATGGTAACTTTTCGGATACATCGCGCTTCAAGTCAGTTATCTCTATGGCAACTTTTCGGACACATCGCGCTTCAAGTCAGTTATCCCTATGGTAACTTTTCGGATACATCGCGCTTCAAGTCAGTTATCCCTATGGTAACTTTTCGGATACATCGCGCTTCAAGTCAGTTATCCCTATGGTAACTTTTCGGATACATCGCGCTTCAAGTCAGTTATCTCTATGGTAACTTTTCGGATACATCGCGCTTCAAGTCAGTTATCCCTATGGTAACTTTTCGGATACATCGCGCTTCAAGTCAGTTATCCCTATGGTAACTTTTCGGATACATCGCGCTTCAAGTCAGTTATCTCTATGGCAACTTTTCGGATGTTTTGCGAAATAATATGTATAAATACTGAATATTTTGTTATAAAAGATTTGAAATATTTGTAGATTGAAAGTTATTACTGATTAGAGTAGACAAAATTAAATAGAAATATCAACTTGCACGTATTTTGTACATTGACAACTTACACGTATTTTACATAATTGTCAACTTGCACGTATTTTACATAATTGTCAATTGCCGTATCAAAAAGCCGAGAAATGTTCTTAACCTGTTTCGATGCAAGATTCTAGGTTACGCTTCTTTGCTAATGCCCCCTAACAGTTTACTTGATGTAGTTCGCGGTACCCGAGAAATATTTTAACCTGTTTCGATGCAAGATTCTAGGTTACGCTTCTTCGCTAATGTCCCCTAACAGTTTACTTGATGTAGTTCGCGGTACCCGAGAAATATTTTAACCTGTTTCGATGCAAGATTCTAGGTTACGCTTCTTCGCTAATGTCCCCTAACAGTTTACTTGATGTAGTTCGCGGTACCCGAGAAATATTTTAACCTGTTTCGATGCAAGATTCTAGGTTACGCTTCTTCGCTAATGTCCCCTAACAGTTTACTTGATGTAGTTCGCGGTACCCGAGAAATATTTTAACCTGTTTCGATGCAAGATTCTAGGTTACGCTTCTTCGCTAATGTCCCCTAACAGTTTACTTGATGTAGTTCGCGGTACCCGTAAGTTACTGATATTAAAAAGCCGAGAAATGTTTTAACCTGTTTTGTAGCAAGATTTTAGGTCAAGCTGAGTTACTATTTATTATAGATTTAGAGTATATTACAAAAATTAAATAAAAATGGCAACTTGCTCGTATTTTGCACATTAACAACTTGCACGTATTTTACACATTGACAACTTGCACGCATTTTCCATTATTGATAACTTATACGTACTTTGCTTATTAGCAACTTGTACGCATTTCATTTAATTGGTAACTTGTACGCATTTCCAAGAACTTGAAAAAACATTCTCCCTTATATAGAATTAAATAAAAGATATCATATATTCATAGTAAGAAATACGAAAAGTTTCTCTTAAAAACAAATACTCTTCGTTAACTCTCACAAATTTTATAACTATTTATATAGCCTTATAGTTATTTAAAGAAATAATGAATATTTCTAGTATCGGAATATGCCGATAAGTTTTGCCTAACGTGCTGACTTAGGCACGTTGTACAAAATAGCTAAGTAGATACCAAAGAAGTATCACATGTACAATATGTACAACTTTCTGAGGGTCAAGTCATACTGATTGTGGCATACTGCAATGCGACGGCTTAAGGCTTATGCTCTAAGAGCGTGGGGTGACGCCAAGCCAACATGACGAATCCCCAAGCCAAAGGCTGTGTTCCAGCAGATCGCAGCGTGGTAACTGCTCTACCAAATACAACATCCCGCCTGGTACCTTAAAGTCGTCTATAAACGATTCCGAGTCTCTACATCGAACTAGTGAACCATGATCGACCGCTATAAAACGGCTAAAATGGCTCGTGCGATAAACGGCGTGCGCCGAATACCTAATAAATCACATTGTATTGAGTCTTTCGACTCACGAGACTCCTCAAAATATCGTTGTTATCTAGAAAGGATATGGCCTTAGAGTCGTTCAGGCATACCCACGGATGGTAGCTTTGCACCACGTCCGAGCCTGCGGTTCCTCTCGTACTAAGCAGAAATTCTATCGCAACGACAATTCATCAGTAGGGTAAAACTAACCTGTCTCACGACGGTCTAAACCCGGCAACTTTTATAAATTCTGCGCTTACACAGAGGCTAGACCTTTAACAACCGTCGAAACGGCGGTCCGTATATAACATTAGCGGTCTGCGACCCAGTTTATTTAGTCTCTTTACCCTTCGTTAGATTGAAACTTCGGGGCAAATTCATCGTCATAACTCACTTTTATTCTCGCTCGGAGAGTATTGAGTTGATTGCATTTGTATATTTTATTTTCCGCATAAGAGTCTTTGCGTCAACGACACATGCCCGCGGATATGCTGTACAGTATGGTTGAACACTTATAAATAAGGTCCAGAACCCGGCCGTAAACCGACATCCGAACATATACGACGTATATAATTCCAAACACGGTCTACGACATTATTAAAAGTAACGCCGCTATATAGTTGACAGGCTAAAAGTATCGAATATAATGTATAAAATACACCGGGGAATAATATTCAAACCTGCCTGAACAACACAGCGAACTTTTGCCAAAAGTTGATCGCATCGCATACGACGCGATCTATCCCCCTATAGAAGGCGCGCGGCCACACCGTAAGTATTAAGACCGAGTCCCAAGCGATGTGCATTTGACCTGCGGCGAGGGCCTGCTCGCGCTTACGGTGTGAATCGTCAAGACAAAAGTCTGGGAAAATTTCGAAATGCGAACCCTTATGATAGAAAAATTTTTGTCGAAAATTTTGTTAGATGTTCAAACAGTTTTATATATATGGACAATATGAATTATAGTTAATTATTGAGTTTTTAGGTGTTTTTTGGGTTTTTTTAAACTTTTGTATAAAATTATGTATTTATTGATTTTTATAGATCTCAATGAATATAAAACGAATTTATATATAGTTATATTATTTTTTATAATTATTTGTTTAAATTTTCTAATTTTACAATAAATGTTCAAACCAGTTTTCCTCGATTTTCTCCGAAACGGTAAAAGATACGAAAAAACTTTGTTCGTACGAAAGATGCAGAATAAAATTATGAATAAAATGGTATATGAATGGTTAAGTGTGTTCATATAATTTTCTCGAGATTTTCCGATTTTCCTGAAATTTTACGACGGCAACTCGCCTGTAGGCCACACCGTTCGGAATTCGAAGTTGCGATATATGGGAAAAAAACTAAGAATTTTGAGACCTTTCTAACGATATATAATACTTTATATGTTTTCTTTACAGAAATATCGAATCGTGAAGAGTATTGCTCCAACCTAGCCACACTTTGCATTTTGACAAGTTAACATCTACACATATTGCTCTATAACATGAAAACCGTAAAAGATACGAAAAAACTTTGTTCGTACGAAAGATGCAGAATAAAATTACGAATAAAATGATATATAAATGGTTAAGTGTGTTCATATAATTTTTTCGAGATTTTCTAATATTTCTTTGCTAAGAACAAAATTTCAAGTCAGTTATCTCTATGGCAACTTTTCGGACACATCGCGCTTCAAGTCAGTTATCCCTATGGTAACTTTTCGGATACATCGCGCTTCAAGTCAGTTATCCCTATGGTAACTTTTCGGATACATCGCGCTTCAAGTCAGTTATCCCTATGGTAACTTTTCGGATACATCGCGCTTCAAGTCAGTTATCCCTATGGTAACTTTTCGGATACATCGCGCTTCAAGTCAGTTATCTCTATGGCAACTTTTCGGACACATCGCGCTTCAAGTCAGTTATCCCTATGGTAACTTTTCGGATACATCGCGCTTCAAGTCAGTTATCCCTATGGTAACTTTTCGGATACATCGCGCTTCAAGTCAGTTATCCCTATGGTAACTTTTCGGATACATCGCGCTTCAAGTCAGTTATCTCTATGGCAACTTTTCGGACACATCGCGCTTCAAGTCAGTTATCCCTATGGTAACTTTTCGGATACATCGCGCTTCAAGTCAGTTATCCCTATGGTAACTTTTCGGATACATCGCGCTTCAAGTCAGTTATCTCTATGGCAACTTTTCGGATGTTTTGCGAAATAATATGTATAAATACTGAATATTTTGTTATAAAAGATTTGAAATATTTGTAGATTGAAAGTTATTACTGATTTAGAGTATGATACAAAATTAAATAGAAATATCAACTTGCACGTATTTTGTACATTGACAACTTACACGTATTTTACATAATTGTCAACTTGCACGTATTTTACATAATTGTCAACTTGCACGTATTCAAAAAGCCGAGAAATGTTCTTAACCTGTTTCGATGCAAGATTCTAGGTTACGCTTCTTTGCTAATGCCCCCTAACAGTTTACTTGATGTAGTTCGCGGTACCCGAGAAATATTTTAACCTGTTTCGATGCAAGATTCTAGGTTACGCTTCTTCGCTAATGTCCCCTAACAGTTTACTTGATGTAGTTCGCGGTACCCGAGAAATATTTTAACCTGTTTCGATGCAAGATTCTAGGTTACGCTTCTTCGCTAATGTCCCCTAACAGTTTACTTGATGTAGTTCGCGGTACCCGAGAAATATTTTAACCTGTTTCGATGCAAGATTCTAGGTTACGCTTCTTCGCTAATGTCCCCTAACAGTTTACTTGATGTAGTTCGCGGTACCCGTAAGTTACTGATATTAAAAAGCCGAGAAATGTTTTAACCTGTTTTGTAGCAAGATTTTAGGTCAAGCTGAGTTACTATTTATTATAGATTTAGAGTATATTACAAAAATTAAATAAAAATGGCAACTTGCTCGTATTTTGCACATTAACAACTTGCACGTATTTTACACATTGACAACTTGCACGCATTTTCCATTATTGATAACTTATACGTACTTTGCTTATTAGCAACTTGTACGCATTTCATTTAATTGGTAACTTGTACGCATTTCCAAGAACTTGAAAAAACATTCTCCCTTATATAGAATTAAATAAAAGATATCATATATTCATAGTAAGAAATACGAAAAGTTTCTCTTAAAAACAAATACTCTTCGTTAACTCTCACAAATTTTATAACTATTTATATAGCCTTATAGTTATTTAAAGAAATAATGAATATTTCTAGTATCGGAATATGCCGATAAGTTTTGCCTAACGTGCTGACTTAGGCACGTTGTACAAAATAGCTAAGTAGATACCAAAGAAGTATCACATGTACAATATGTACAACTTTCTGAGGGTCAAGTCATACTGATTGTGGCATACTGCAATGCGACGGCTTAAGGCTTATGCTCTAAGAGCGTGGGGTGACGCCAAGCCAACATGACGAATCCCCAAGCCAAAGGCTGTGTTCCAGCAGATCGCAGCGTGGTAACTGCTCTACCAAATACAACATCCCGCCTGGTACCTTAAAGTCGTCTATAAACGATTCCGAGTCTCTACATCGAACTAGTGAACCATGATCGACCGCTATAAAACGGCTAAAATGGCTCGTGCGATAAACGGCGTGCGCCGAATACCTAATAAATCACATTGTATTGAGTCTTTCGACTCACGAGACTCCTCAAAATATCGTTGTTATCTAGAAAGGATATGGCCTTAGAGTCGTTCAGGCATACCCACGGATGGTAGCTTTGCACCACGTCCGAGCCTGCGGTTCCTCTCGTACTAAGCAGAAATTCTATCGCAACGACAATTCATCAGTAGGGTAAAACTAACCTGTCTCACGACGGTCTAAACCCGGCAACTTTTATAAATTCTGCGCTTACACAGAGGCTAGACCTTTAACAACCGTCGAAACGGCGGTCCGTATATAACATTAGCGGTCTGCGACCCAGTTTATTTAGTCTCTTTACCCTTCGTTAGATTGAAACTTCGGGGCAAATTCATCGTCATAACTCACTTTTATTCTCGCTCGGAGAGTATTGAGTTGATTGCATTTGTATATTTTATTTTCCGCATAAGAGTCTTTGCGTCAACGACACATGCCCGCGGATATGCTGTACAGTATGGTTGAACACTTATAAATAAGGTCCAGAACCCGGCCGTAAACCGACATCCGAACATATACGACGTATATAATTCCAAACACGGTCTACGACATTATTAAAAGTAACGCCGCTATATAGTTGACAGGCTAAAAGTATCGAATATAATGTATAAAATACACCGGGGAATAATATTCAAACCTGCCTGAACAACACAGCGAACTTTTGCCAAAAGTTGATCGCATCGCATACGACGCGATCTATCCCCCTATAGAAGGCGCGCGGCCACACCGTAAGTATTAAGACCGAGTCCCAAGCGATGTGCATTTGACCTGCGGCGAGGGCCTGCTCGCGCTTACGGTGTGAATCGTCAAGACAAAAGTCTGGGAAAATTTCGAAATGCGAACCCTTATGATAGAAAAATTTTTGTCGAAAATTTTGTTAGATGTTCAAACAGTTTTATATATATGGACAATATGAATTATAGTTAATTATTGAGTTTTTAGGTGTTTTTTGGGTTTTTTTAAACTTTTGTATAAAATTATGTATTTATTGATTTTTATAGATCTCAATGAATATAAAACGAATTTATATATAGTTATATTATTTTTTATAATTATTTGTTTAAATTTTCTAATTTTACAATAAATGTTCAAACCAGTTTTCCTCGATTTTCTCCGAAACGGTAAAAGATACGAAAAAACTTTGTTCGTACGAAAGATGCAGAATAAAATTATGAATAAAATGGTATATGAATGGTTAAGTGTGTTCATATAATTTTCTCGAGATTTTCCGATTTTCCTGAAATTTTACGACGGCAACTCGCCTGTAGGCCACACCGTTCGGAATTCGAAGTTGCGATATATGGGAAAAAAACTAAGAATTTTGAGACCTTTCTAACGATATATAATACTTTATATGTTTTCTTTACAGAAATATCGAATCGTGAAGAGTATTGCTCCAACCTAGCCACACTTTGCATTTTGACAAGTTAACATCTACACATATTGCTCTATAACATGAAAACCGTAAAAGATACGAAAAAACTTTGTTCGTACGAAAGATGCAGAATAAAATTACGAATAAAATGATATATAAATGGTTAAGTGTGTTCATATAATTTTTTCGAGATTTTCTAATATTTCTTTGCTAAGAACAAAATTTCAAGTCAGTTATCTCTATGGCAACTTTTCGGACACATCGCGCTTCAAGTCAGTTATCCCTATGGTAACTTTTCGGATACATCGCGCTTCAAGTCAGTTATCCCTATGGTAACTTTTCGGATACATCGCGCTTCAAGTCAGTTATCCCTATGGTAACTTTTCGGATACATCGCGCTTCAAGTCAGTTATCCCTATGGTAACTTTTCGGATACATCGCGCTTCAAGTCAGTTATCTCTATGGCAACTTTTCGGACACATCGCGCTTCAAGTCAGTTATCCCTATGGTAACTTTTCGGATACATCGCGCTTCAAGTCAGTTATCCCTATGGTAACTTTTCGGATACATCGCGCTTCAAGTCAGTTATCCCTATGGTAACTTTTCGGATACATCGCGCTTCAAGTCAGTTATCTCTATGGCAACTTTTCGGACACATCGCGCTTCAAGTCAGTTATCCCTATGGTAACTTTTCGGATACATCGCGCTTCAAGTCAGTTATCCCTATGGTAACTTTTCGGATACATCGCGCTTCAAGTCAGTTATCTCTATGGCAACTTTTCGGATGTTTTGCGAAATAATATGTATAAATACTGAATATTTTGTTATAAAAGATTTGAAATATTTGTAGATTGAATGTTATTACTGATTTAGAGTATGATACAAAATTAAATAGAAATATCAACTTGCACGTATTTTGTACATTGACAACTTACACGTATTTTACATAATTGTCAACTTGCACGTATTTTACATAATTGTCAACTTGCACGTATTCAAAAAGCCGAGAAATGTTCTTAACCTGTTTCGATGCAAGATTCTAGGTTACGCTTCTTTGCTAATGCCCCCTAACAGTTTACTTGATGTAGTTCGCGGTACCCGAGAAATATTTTAACCTGTTTCGATGCAAGATTCTAGGTTACGCTTCTTCGCTAATGTCCCCTAACAGTTTACTTGATGTAGTTCGCGGTACCCGAGAAATATTTTAACCTGTTTCGATGCAAGATTCTAGGTTACGCTTCTTCGCTAATGTCCCCTAACAGTTTACTTGATGTAGTTCGCGGTACCCGAGAAATATTTTAACCTGTTTCGATGCAAGATTCTAGGTTACGCTTCTTCGCTAATGTCCCCTAACAGTTTACTTGATGTAGTTCGCGGTACCCGTAAGTTACTGATATTAAAAAGCCGAGAAATGTTTTAACCTGTTTTGTAGCAAGATTTTAGGTCAAGCTGAGTTACTATTTATTATAGATTTAGAGTATATTACAAAAATTAAATAAAAATGGCAACTTGCTCGTATTTTGCACATTAACAACTTGCACGTATTTTACACTATGATATATGTCATAATATAATTTTCATGAGATTTTTCAATTTTTTTCTTTAAATTAAAAAATGTTTTAAATTTTTCGCTGGCTTTAAATTCATTTGCAAGTTATGCTTTTTTTTACAGTATTGTTTGAAATGTTGTAAAAAGTTAAATTAGCGAGGTGCCTCAATATGCAAAAAATTGGCCCACTCTAATATATATATATATATATATATATATATATATATATATAAATAAGTCGGGTTTTTCCTTCCTGACGAAATAACTCCAGAACGCACGAACCGACAATTTTGCATTCGTTGGAAAGAAAATTAGTGGTGCATGGCATCGTGCCCTAATGCAAATTGCAAGAACTTCACGCACCGTAATTAAAAATTCGAGTAATAAAAATAATCAATAATTGTTTTAAATAATTGCAAATAGATTATTTTCTCTCGTATATATAAAAATAAGTCGGGTTTTCCTTCTTGATCAAATTTTTCCTTTTCAAATATAAAATAAACAAAAAATTTCTTCATCTTTCTCACGAAACCATCTGGTGGCGAAACGGAGTTCGTCGGGTTTGCTAGTTTATAATAATAATAAAATTTAGATTTTATAAATATTACAAATATTTAATTGAATTTTATTATTTCATATATTTATTATTTTTACAATAATATTAAAATTTAGGTTTTTAAATATTATAAATATTTAATGAATTACAAATGATTTGTTTTTATATAAATATATTCTTCTTATATCTATGTATGGACCTTGTATAGACCAAATATTAACAAAATAAATAAATTTAGCAAAACTTACATCCGAAATTCTTTAGACATCAAGTATCAATAAATGTGGTAAACAAAATAATTTAATTTATATAATTTATAATTTGTAAATTTATAATTAAATCGTATTGTAGGCTGCATAAACATTGACGAAAAGTGTATAGTTTTGCAAAGAAACAGCTTGACCGATCGTCGCACTAAACGATAAACACTAATTCTGATCAAGTTATATTTAATGGCCATTCAAATTTTTAAAATCGGTCCAGTAGATTTTTAGGAAAACGTTGACGAAATTTCATAAATCAGCTTACATTCACACACACTTTTTTCAAATTCAGTCTCATTTGATTCAGAATGACTTGGTACGTCAAGAAACCATAAAATTATAGCAAATCGGATTTTTCAGGAATAAATATTTTAATTATATTTTTACATATTATTGCATAATAATTTGTAACCTGATGATAAAATTATAAAAGCAATCAAAGCAGTATTTATAAAATTAGATTACTTAAAAATAAGGAGAGCGCAACATTTTATTTAAAAAAAGAGAAGGGCGCGGCACGGAAAGGTTGGAAAACACTGGATTAATTATTAACCCGCCAACAAAAATAGATAGATAAAAAATAGATTAAAAAATATGAGGAAAACAGAAAAAGTATGTTAAATTATATATACATATATATAGAAATTTATATATTATCAAACCGTTTAACATAGATATATTAATTAGTAATAAGAATAGCTAATATAGTAATATGTAAATTTTCAGTTAGATCAAAAATTAAAAAATAAATATGTATATTTAAAATTATATTGAAAATATTTGAGTTAAGATGTATTAAAAATGTCTAATTGTGTAATTAGAGGAAGCCAATAAAAAAAATAGATTCACACAAAATAGTAAATTTATTGTTTCTACACATGGAAAAAAAATACTAAATATCTATTCACAATATACTATTTAACAATAGTAAAATTACATATCCGAAAATATTCAAAAAACTTAAAACACTAATGTAAAAAACAAAATTTTGAATACCGTAACAATTAATTATATAATTTACACCACATACGAATTATCATTGTCATTAACAACATATATTAAAATAAAAATTTGAAATTTCGCGGTCTTTTATAAATCGATCTCTGCCAATAAACTGTTTGTATAAAAGTAAATATTAAACCGCCAACAAATATTGCTAAAATATTTAACATAAAATTAATAAATTAAAATAAAATCTAGAAACCGTACAAAATTTGTTGCATTTACACATCAGAAAAGATTTAATAATTAGTGGTGTATGGCATCGTGCCTTAAGGAATATTAAATTTCGAGGAATATTAAATGTTTTCAAATACATTATTATAGATACTGTAACATTTTCTAATATTTATAAGAATTATATAAACTGGAATTACAAAGTTAAAATTATTTATTTAAAGTATATTAGTGAGCTTTAGAACTTAAGCCAAAATTAAAATTAAAATCTGAGTTATTTTCGATATACAAAATAAATTTAAAATTACTAATAATTAACTTCCCGTAGGGTAAGTTATAGTAATCGCAAAAAAATCGAAAATGAAAATTTTTATATATCTTTACGTTTCAAAGGTTTCTGAATATTTTGGCATACCTTAGAAAAAATGTATGTATGTGTGTGTGTGCGGATACAAATTTTCGTCGACGATTTCGGGAACACCGACCAACCGATTTAAATAATTCAAAAAACATTCGATTCGTACTGATAAGGAAACGTGCTGATTAGTTTTTGGCGGAGGCAGGTCTAGCCGTATAATAAACTGTAACACGGTTTTTAAGAGATCTGAGCGTCCGATTTTAAGAATTCAAAAAACATTTGACTTGTATTAACAAGGTGAAGAACTAATCAAATTTTCATGAAGGCAGGTCTAACGGTTTCGGAGATCTAGTAAAAAAAAGTAAAAAAAAATGCCATTTGGCGGTCAAAAATGATCATTAGACATATGCACATCAAATTATTAGATATTTTATAGAGATTTTAACAATAAGTATAAATTTTGTTTACATTCCTATGGGTTCCGTTCCAATGTTTAACCATTAGACGGCGACGCGGCGCTTCAATATTTTGTCTCTATGCAGTTAAAGCAGTACGATTGCTTTGAAAACATGTTCAGAATTTCCAAAATATTTCAAAATAAATTTTTCTTCAAAAAGTCTTTTTTTCAAAAAAAAGTAAATTTTTGTCAAAAATTTATAGTTTCTCAAAGATCTAATTTTTTCAGAGTAATTTTTTTCCAAAAATGTTAATCTTTTTAAAAAAAAAATAATTTTTGGTTCGGGAAGTTCCAGGAATTTGCCTTAAGGCACAATGCCATGCTCCCCACTAGTTTAATTTTAAAATTAGTACAAAATTGGTTGCATTTTCACATCAAAAAAGATTTATTAATAGAAATCTCTTGACTATGTTCTAATAAAATACATAATAGAATAGTAAACTTACATCTCTGAAATTCTTTAGACATCGGTATCCAAAAAGTCATTGAAACGTTAAAAATCGCGTGTCAACCAATGAGCGCCCGTTATTTGCCGCTATTCAATAACACGAATGAGATTAAGTTCGCGACTAATCGAGATAAGCTTCTAAGAAAGTTAATATAATGACTCTTTTTACTTCCTATCTGCACTAATATAATGCGTCGATTATAAAAGATATATATATATATATATATATATATATATATATATATAAGTTATATAAGTAAAGTGGCTCCATTTCTCACGTGATCAAGGATTTTTGGATCTCCCCTACCGCTTCGTGATACTCAAAATTACCCCTTACGCGTATTTTTAGTTATGAGAAAGAATTGTAAAATTTTTGTTTTTTTTGAAAATTATTTTTAAAAATTCGGGTAAAAAATAAATACATGTATCTTGTCTTGTCAAAAATTTATAGTTTCTCAAAGATCTAATTTTTTCAGAGTAATTTTTTTCCAAAAATGTTAATCTTTTAAAAAAAAAAATAATTTTTGGTTCGGGAAGTTCCAGGAATTTGCCTTAAGGCACAATGCCATGCTCCCCACTAGTTTAATTTTAAAATTAGTACAAAATTGGTTGCATTTTCACATCAAAAAAGATTTATTAATAGAAATCTCTTGACTATGTTCTAATAAAATACATAAAAGAATAGTAAACTTACATCTCTGAAATTCTTTAGACATCGGTATCCAAAAAGTCATTGAAACGTTAAAAATCGCGTGTCAACCAATGAGCGCCCGTTATTTGCCGCTATTCAATAACACGAATGAGATTAAGTTCGCGACTAATCGAGATAAGCTTCTAAGAAAGTTAATATAATGACTCTTTTTACTTCCTATCTGCACTAATATAATGCGTCGATTATAAAAGATATATATATATATATATATATATATATATAAGTTATATAAGTAAAGTGGCTCCATTTCTCACGTGATCAAGGATTTTTGGATCTCCCCTACCTCTTCGTGATACTCAAAATTACCCCTTACGCGTATTTTTAGTTATGAGAAAGAATTGTAAAATTTTTGTTTTTTTTGAAAATTATTTTTAAAAATTCGGGTAAAAAATAAATACATGTATCTTATTATACCCTGCCCTCTCCCACGTGATATTTCGTGATTTTTTGTCAAACACCCTCTTCCCCTAAAAACCTCACGTGATTAATAGACGCTCCCTAATATTGGCCGATTGTGATTAAAACTAGTGATTAAGTATAGCATTTTTCCTTAAGGCAAGTTGCGATATGTACACATAAGGGGGCGTCCATTAATCACGTGATCGATTTTTTTAAGATATTTTTGAACCTACGCTCACCCTTGGTCGTGATATTTAAAATTAACTATCTCCCCTCCTCCACCAAACATCTGTATTTTTAGTTACGTAAAATTTTTCGAACGCATTTTTAGTTACGTAAAATTTTTCGAACAAATTTTTTGAATTTACGAAAAAAAACGTAAAATTTTTGTTTTTTTTTGAAAATCTAGGTAAAAAAATAAATACACGTGATATCTTACTAAACCCCTCGTGATTTTTGGTCAACCCCCAATTGAATTTTTGCTTCCACTAAAATTTAATGTATGCAATTACAATTGATGTCTTTCATACATTTTTATAATAGCTATAATTGTATAAATGGACAATGGACGTCAATTGTAATCAGTAGCTACATTCAAAACATGAAACATTCTATGCCTCGATATATTTTTGATTAGAATCGCCTAAGCGCCTTGCTATATTCATACAAAGTTTCAACAAAATCGTCAAAATTTATTTTCAACATTTAATTATGAAGAAATTGCTCAGGCAATCTTTACCAGAAACTAATCAACGCAATTCCACTTTTTATAATTTTATAACCGCTTATCGTAGGCTTAAAATATATTAATACTTTATTTCAGACTATGAAATCTTTAGTCACTCAAAGTTTCATCAAAATCGAAGAAGTGGCTTGTCCGATCTTTAACAAGACCTAATCAAAATCCAAAAAAATTTCAATTTTAAACCAATATCTTTTGAATAGTTTTTGACTTTTTAAACTCGATACATCATTTTAGGCTAAAACGTTGACGATTATTTTTTAACATAATTACAAAGAAATTGTCTGTCCGATCTTCGCGCAAAACGATAAACAGTCCTTATTGAATTAAATCGAATAGTTTTTTAAATTTTTAAAATCGGTCCAGCCGGTTTTGAGAAAATTTCGACGAAAGGTCACACATACTTTGGTGGTCCCATTTCATTCAGAATGACTTGAAACGTCGAGAAGACGTAAAACTAGCGAATCGGATTTGTTTTTGAAACAAACTTCTCCGGGAAATTAGAAAAAGATCTAGACCGAAAATTATTCACCATATATGTAAGATTAAACCTGGTTAATTAAACAAGACTAATTGAATTATGATACTAATTTAAATTCAATTATTAAATGTATCAGCTTATCATGTATTTTTACTATGAATGAGCAATACTAAACTTTTGTACTGTTAGAAATTTATATAAAATTCAATAACGAACAATTAGTACGGCAAAGGCTTGACCAAAATTTAGATTTACAATTTTTAAAATCGGTTCAGACGTTCTTGAGAAAACTTCAACCAAAAGTTGCGGTCTTGTAAACCTATTCAATTCTATAAATTAATATTAAAAAAAAATCCGCAAACTGGGTTAAACGTATTTGTGTTTCTATAAATAATTAAGACTAAACTTCGCCAAAATTTTCGAGAATGTGTTCGAGAGCTTTTGAAGATTTTATAGTGTGATCATCATGATCCGAATACTATTTACATTTTCATATTTTTGAACAATTTATACTATACTTAATACGCTTATTAATCAAAAACTACATATTTATTCCCAAGCACATAATTTAAATATTTATTTAATAAAAAAATGCATCTTTACTAATCAGTGCAGCAAAAGCTTTCTACAAAATTTTTCTATAGTGTGTGTACTCTTACATATTAATCAAAATGTAATTGTTATATGTTATATTATAATTTGTTCGTTTATGACTGTTTTATTAGGTTAACAAACACTATAGATGAGGTCCGAATTTATACCTGAACCTTTTTTCCAAATTTTTGTTCTGAAGTAAATTCCTATTGAAAAAAACCAGACGAGTGTAGAAACTATATAAACCCTTAACTATTATTGTCGAGGTACAATGGCCCATATATTGTGACAAAATTTTATTAATTTTATTACACTTGTTGTTGCAAAATTTCCGAATAACCCAATATTGTATTATCATTGTTTGATTGTATTTTTATTTGTTATATATGCTCCGTTTCCGTCTCTTGTTATTTTTTCACGAATCTTTTAGTTTATTAAATTTAAATTTTTGATATTTTAAGAATGTGTACACATGTGACATATTTGACACAATTTTGTTCATAATTGTCGACAGACAACTAGTGAGGCGCATGGCATCGTGCCTTAAGGCAAATTGCTGGAACTTCCCGTACCAAAAATTATTATTTTTTTTTTAAAAAGATTTTTGAAAAAAATTACTCAGACAAAATTAGATTTTTGAGAAACTATACATTCTTGACAAAAATTTACCTTTTTTTGAAAAAAAAATTTTGAAGAAAAAATTATTTTGAAATATTTTGGAAATTCTGAACTTTTTTCAAAGCAATCGTACTGCTTTTACCGCAAAGAGACGAAATATCGAAGCGCGTAAGCGCCTCGTCGCCGTCTAACGGATAAACATTGGTACGGAACCGATAGAAATGTGAACAAAATTTATACTTATTGTTAAAATCTCTATAAAATATCTAATAGTTTGATGTGCATATGTCTAATGATCATTTTTGACCGTCAAATAGGATTTTTTTACTTTTTTTACTGGATCTCCGAAACCGCATGAAAATTTGATCACTTCTTCATCTTGTTAATACAAGTAAAATGTTTTTTGAATCTTTTAAAATCGGACGCTCCGTTCTCTTAAAAACCGTGTTAGCGTTTTTTGAATTATTTAAGTCGGTTGATCAGTGTTCCCGAAATCGTCGACGAAAATTTGTATCCGCACACACACACATACATCCATTTTTTTTAAGGTATGCCGAAATATTCAGAAACCTTTGAAACGTAAAGATAAAATAAAATAGTAAACCTTTCTTCTCATACCAAGTTTTTTAAGGCTTCTGGTATAAGTAGATACAAGTATTTTAAATAATGAGTTTCAATACCATAGACCTGCCTTTTAGTAATCTTATTACTTGAATACACCCCTTAATACCATTTTCAACAAACAATTTTTTTAAAGATCAAAGATGCTAAATTTTGAAATCTAGGTCAGTTCACGTCTTTAACAAATTTAAATCGAAGAGTATCACTTGAATTGTGAATATCTAGTTTTTGAAAATTAAAAACATCAATTTTAGTATTTCCTATCACAGTAGATATAATAAGGTATAATATACCCAAATTAAGACTTTCCAAAAAAATAAAACTTATTTAAATATTTAAATTATATCGTGACAAATATTAACAATTTTATACAAAATTTGTGGTGCATCTACATCTTTTAGCTTGGAAATCTTGTATTTCTTGGACGGAAAAGTATGTTTTTCCAGAAAATTTGGCTTTCCACATAACTCATCTATCTTTTACAATTTGCATAATATCGAAATGTATAATTTTCCCCAAATAAATATTAATATTTGAGGTTTATTTAACCTAATCGCATCGTTGAGCAATTATTCAGCCATTCATTCGATAATTTATTTATTTATTCGAATGTTCGCACATTGTTGTGTTTCCCCTGTTAAATATAATCTATATATATAAAAGAGGATCGCCTTATGTGCTACCACTTATAACTCACGAACGGCTGGACCGATTTAGATGAAAATTGGCAGGGAGGTAGTTTAAAGTCAGGAGAAGGACTTAGGATACTTTCTTTATTTCATTCTAATTCAAAATTAATTATTTATAAACAATCCATGTAGTTTATTCAATCTATGATACTATCAATGATTTCATCCATGACATTTACATTCGATTGTCAACTGTCATTCGGTGTTTCTGTTTTGATACAAATATATTAATATGCATTTCTTAATGACCATTATTTGAAAATTATTACGTGAATAATATAAATATTTTAATCGCCACGGAAAATTAATACAAAGTGGCAAATAAATTAATTCTTAATAATACCAAGCGATGCTAGATGGACGATGGGGAAATTTATTTCTTGAAAATGGTAATGTGATTATTTATATAATTAGGTATTTATGTATATTTGTTTATACGTATTTAAATAGAGTATTTGAGGTGATTATATTATATATCAGCAATAAGTATAATCATCAACAAATTAATAAAAAAAATATTCTGAAATATAGTTTCTTGACATAACCTCAAAATTTGTAATAAAAATGTAAATAGTTATACATTAATTGTTGTTAATTTGTAATTTCTTTATACATATCTTATAAAATGTTTCAGGTGTTTACAACTAATTGGCATATATATATTATCAGCAAATGTGCTTTGATTCGACAATAAAAAGGTCTAATTGAAGTAATCGACTACCTTAAGTTAACTATAGTGATAGAATATTAGTTTTTGGTTCTCATATATTATAACCCAGCTATAAACCTCACGGAGCCCCAGACCTTTCCAGCGAATGCAAAATTGTCGAATTCGGTTTGTGCGTTCTGGAGTTATATTGTCAGAACTTATAACTCAAGAAGGCTGAACCGATTTAACTGAAAATTGGCTTTGGTAAAGTTGGTAAAAGTTGGTGCTTTGATTCGACAATAAAAAGGTCTAATTGAAGTAATCGACTACCTTATGTTAACTATCGTGATAGAATATTAGTTTTTGGTTCTCATATATTATAACCCAGCTATAAACCTCACGGAGCCCCAGACCTTTTCAGCAAATGCAAAATTGTCGAATTTGGTTTGTGCATTCTGGAGATATATCGTCAGAACTTATAACTCAAGAAGGCTGAACCGATTTAACTGAAAATTAGCTTTGGTAAAGTTGGTAAAAGTTGGTTCAGAGCCAGGAGAAGGACATAGGATACCTTTTATCCTGTTCGACTTGGAATAACAATAAGCAAATGACAGCTATGTAATCACGCATGGATGACAATTCAATATTTGTAAGGAATTAATAATAAAATTATTTATTTTAAATAAATAATTAACAATTATAATATAATGATAGTGCCATTGCCCATTTGTATAAACAGTGAAGCGAACTATGTATAACTCAGTATGGTTGACAAATCATATTTTACTCAAACACAATGCCCTGAAAGAACTTATTTGTATAATTATGTACTCATTGGTATTTATAAAACCTTTTCTAGATTATTCAGATTTAGAACCTAAATTTGGAATTGATCGAAGGAACATTTTGTCGAATAGCTTATTTCCAGTTATAATTTTCTGAATTTATTCAAGAATGGATAGTAATATATGAAGATCCACGACCGAAGTGTCAAAAACCAGTAAAGCTAAGCATTGTTTAACAGCAGTATTTGAATGTAAAGGGAAAAATATGTATAATCAGCTATAACCTTGATTCTTATGACTTTGGTATTGGGAGATAAATGGTAATCTTTGAAAATCCATAATAAAAGTATTTTCTTCCATTGGTAGTTTTCTAGCAATTAGTTGAAAATGTAATTATTTTGTAAAATAACTTTGAAATTAAAATATGACATTAGACCTGCTTGCCATCTGGCCGTTCCAAGTTACCCCGTTATAGGGTAAAAAGGTCTAGATAAATTTTTTTTTAAAGACAGCAAAAAAGCACGTTTTTACAATGATGAAGTAGCTGGTAGTTTTACTGAACGTAGTCAGATAATTGTTCATTTGAAATGTGTCATTTGTTGTGATGTAATTGGTTTGATTTTCATAATAAAATTTATATTTGCTTAAAGTCAAATTGGACCTTTGTGCCTTGCCCTGTTCTACATATATACTTTTTATTAAATTTACTTTTATTCATCGAATATTACTAGAAACTTTTCAAAAAGCAGGTCAAAAAAGAGATACCTAAATCATTTTGTATCTCTCCTCGCAGAAATTTGAAAAATTTGTATAAGCTCAATAGTATTATTTACAATTATACACAAAATCCAGAATCCAAAAAAAATTTCAAAAAATTTGAAACGCATTCATTAATCGATTAAATGGAATTTGTAATGACTATATAAGTCGAAAGACCTACAAAGACTTGGATTGAATTATGCCATGTTTTCTATAGAAAGTGTATAAAACTTTCAGTTTGGTTGTATTAATAAAATATATACAAACTAATGGGGTTTATTGTTTCTATAATACCTCATTGTATATAGCAATTCAAACAACACATCCTTACACAAAAAGTATTAATTTTTTAGATACTCTAGAAATTGTTTATAAAATAACTTACTTAGCAAAACAACGTTTGCCGGGTCAGCTAGTATATTATATTAGGGTAGGTTTGGGTTTGGGTTAGTTTCTGGTTGTTTAAGGATTAGATTCCAACAACCCCTAAGACAACCCTTTTGCCAAAATAAATACAGACGCGAAAATCATATGTGAAATGATTTAAAATCGAAGGGGTTTTGTTGTATTTTGCAACAATAAAATAAATAGAAAAAAAAACAGATAAATTGTTTTAGGAGATGAGTTTTAGGTGATAAAGGATGATGAAAGACAGGTCTATGATTTAAACCTGGTATTAAATTTTTTATTTTTTTTAATGTACTTTTATTAATATTTGATATTATAAAAAGTTGTTTTGTAAGTTTTTGGCTAAAAGTTGTATTTTAAAATATTTTTATTAAATTACTGTAATGTTGCTGATTACTAAAATTTGAGTATATTATACTCTATTATAACTATTATAATATCAAATACTAAAATCCATCAAATTTTATATCCGCAAACGAGATATTTACAATCTAATAAACATGTACTACTATTTGTCAACAAAAATAGTTGAATTTTAAAATATCTTTAATAAATTACAGTGACGTTGCTAAGTATTGTTTTTTGGGATTATTATACCTTACTGTAAATACTATGATACCAAATACTAAAATTGATGATTTTAATTTCCAGATACGACATAATTACAATCTTGTCAAAAAACCACAATAGATTCATCTAATATAAATAAAAATGAAAAACTAACACCAAAAGAAAATTGCAATACCTTTGTTTGTTAAAATATTTTTATTAAATTACAGTGTCGTTACTAAATGTTGTAATTTGGATACATTATAGCTTATTATATCTACTCTAGCAACAAATTCTAAAATTGATGATTTGTTTCCGAATTTGAGATATTTACAATCAATTAACATGTACTACAATTACTCTACAAAATATTAAGGAATTTTAAAGAACTTAATAATGAATGATAGTTTTATACAATTAATTTTTATTTAAATATATTAATGGTGTAAAATAAATAACTTCACATATAAGCAAAATAAAACACATTCCAATATTTCGGTTATTAACTAATTTGATATTCAGCAGCAGTTTCTATTTAATTTTCAGATTAGTATTGATATTGCTCGTCGGTAGAGTCCCTTTTATAATATTAGAGAAATTTCAGTTTGCTCGTCAGTAGAGTCCTTTGTTTATATACTAGTTTACCTGTCAGTTTGCTCGTTGGTGGGGTTTTATTTTTATTTTCTAGTTTATGATTTAATTTGCTCGTCAGTAGAGTTTCTTTATTGATTTTATGTACAATTTTAAGAACTACCGATAACATTTAGAATAAAAATTCTCTATTTTTAAAATTAATGATATTAAAGCTTACTTTGATGCAAGTCTAAGTTAAAATGTATGAAAAAAAATGTGTTAGGCCTGGACGATATCGCAAGCACTCATGATTTTTTCAAATCTCTATTTTTATAGATTGATAAGTCGATTACATCGGAAAGTTTATGCAACTTGCCTAAAAACAGAGTACCACTTAGGCCTAGTCGTTTTTCTGGCAGAGTCCCTTTCCCTGTCATTGTTATAACATTTCGTTAGTTTACTCGTTAGTAGAGTTTCTTTTTTTTCTAGCTTGATTCACATCATTTATAGTATTTAATCGCATCTATTAAATCTTGATCAGATATCGCACACTTACTCGTCAGTAGAGTCCCTTTCTTGACAATTTTCTTTATTTTGTGGAATAATGTTACTAAATCTCAATTCTTATTGGATAAATTAATTAATTAAATTATTTTTACGTATCAGGAAGTATATACAACTTATCTTAGAGTAAAATGTCACTTACGCCTAGTTTTATTCACTTAAACAACAGTTAAAAGTACTAAACTCGTTTGTTCTAAAACCAATTGCCGTAACGCTTACTATATATGTCCGAGCCTAATTAAAAATGTACGAGAAAGCGTTGTGTTAGGTTCGGACGACATGATAAGCACTAGCGATTTTTTCCTTGATTAATATGTCGGTTAGTTATTCGTATTGGAAATTATATGCAACTGTCCTTAAGAGGCTAATAAATGCGTTTTACATCTAGTTTATGTTTATTGATAATCTCAAAACATATATAAAAATATTCTTACTTGAAATGCGATTTAAATTTACATATCTATTTGCACCACGTCCGTCGTTGAATATATATTTATTTCACCCCTGGTCTCCCCTAAAGTTCCTTACACCGGTCTCCGCCCTTTTCTCAGAAAATCTATGCATAACTATCAATTTAAGACACATGTCCCTTCGTAACGAGTCAATTTGCCCATTTGCTCACATTTGCCCAATTCGCACCCACATTCGAGACACACATTTACCCACAAATGGCTATTTTAGCAAACGGTTGCGACAATTTGCAAACAGATCAGTCGCCGACACACACGTTTCGGCCAAATTCGATTGTCCCTTCTTCAGGCGAAGGAAAAGGCAATTGTCTCGGCCTCTTGATTGGAGTGTCCCTTCGAAGGGCAGATTCGATAAGACGCATCTGTTATTTTGGATTTTGGATTTGAGGAGGAAATTAGCATGACAAGTAGCGAAAGGACAAAACAATACAATCTGAAGGTTGTATGTTCAGGTTGTTTTTATATTATACAAATATTATCAGGTACTTGGTGTGAATATTAACTAAGGAGAGATATTGAATTGAAACAAAAACAACGTCGAACAAGTTGAATCTATATGTGAAACAAAGAAAGGACTCTACTGACGAGCAAAGTTATATATTTTTACGTGAACAAATACTCGTTTGCTTATGAATAAAGTCTTTTTGCTCTTTATTATTTTGTTGCAGTGGCGTAACTATAGGGTGGCGTGGGTGGCAAAATGCCACCGGCCCCCGGCCCAAGGGGGCCCCGGTTCAAGAGGACGCGGCTCAAAAATATTGTTTCTACATTATACTCTAATACTTTATTTCATTTGAAAAGTATGTTTTTGTAAGAATCAGAGGCGTAACTACCGCCGTATCAGCCGTATCAAATATACGGCGCCCCCGAACCAGGGGGCCCCCAACGTCCGTAAGAAACATTAATAATATAAAAAAATCATGAAAAACGAATTAATCATGAAAACTTCGTTCAATCAAATTTAATGCCGTTAAAAAGTACGCGAGGAATGTAAGATTATTATTTTGAAGAGTTTTATTTTGTCCAGGCCACGGGGGCCCCAAATACGCGTAAAAATTAGTAAAATCTAACAAATTTTGGTTTTATTTCACTAATAACAAAAGTTAGAATAAACATGAACATTTTCTTCTAAATAAATTTAATTTCGAAAAAAAACCATGAGCGTGTAAGAATGTAAAAATATAATTTTAGAGTGTTGTGATTTTTTTTTAATATTTTCTTTAATATTTATGAAGCACTATAGTATGCAAATAATGACTAATAGAAAACTAACTTTTTATTGAGTCATTTCTTGAATAGATTATGCGAATTAAAAAATCAAAATTAATTTAGTAGTCTGTTCAAAAATTAGCAAAGGAATCGATTGTAAAGACTGTTTGTAAAAACAAAATATCAAACTCAACATGTAGCTTATAAAGCTAATTAAAAATTTAAAAAAAATTATGTTTGATTTTCAAAACAAAGCAGTAATTGTACTTCTAAATTATTAATTTTGACTTATAATTATTATTATTTTTATGTTTTTTTGTACTTATACATTTTAATTTTTTTTTAAATTTTTGTATACATACATTTTAAATAATTTCCTAATTTCAAACCATAAAATATGAGTAAGTCGAAGTAGATTTACTCATTTTCAATACAATTCATTACAAATCGTGGATATATATAACATTTAACACGTTGAAAAATTTCGAGTTTTTTTAAATTAAATTAAAACCACTTGATTTTACTGATAGGCGGGCCCCGGATGGCCTAGTTACGCCACTGGTGTGTGCGGATACAAATTTTCGTCGACGATTTCGGGACCACCGACCAACCGATTTAAATAATTCAAAAAACATTCGATTCGTACTGATAAGGAAACGTGCTGATTAGTTTTTGGCGGAGGCAGGTCTAGCCGTATAATAAACTGTAACACGGTTTTTAAGAGATCTGAGCGTCCGATTTTAAGAATTCAAAAAACATTTGACTTGTATTAACAAGGTGAAGAACTAATCAAATTTTCATGAAGGCAGGTCTAACGGTTTCGGAGATCTAGTAAAAAAAAGTAAAAAAAAAGCCATTTGGCGGTCAAAAATGATCATTAGACATATGCACATCAAATTATTAGATATTTTATAGAGATTTTAACAATAAGTATAAATTTTGTTTACATTCCTATGGGTTCCGTTCCAATGTTTAACCATTAGACGGCGACGCGGCGCTTCAATATTTTGTCTCTATGCAGTTAAAGCAGTACGATTGCTTTGAAAACATGTTCAGAATTTCCAAAATATTTCAAAATAAATTTTTCTCCAAAAAGTCTTTTTTTCAAAAAAAAGTAAATTTTTGTCAAAAATTTATAGTTTCTCAAAGATCTAATTTTTTCAGAGTAATTTTTTTCCAAAAATGTTAATCTTTTTAAAAAAAATAATTTTTGATTCGGGAAGTTCCAGGAATTTGCCTTAAATGTGCCTTAATTTTAAAATTAGTACAAAATTGGTTGCATTTTTACATCAAAAAAGATTTATTAATAGAAATCTCTTGACTATGTACTAATAAAATACATAATAGTAAACTTACATCTCTGAAATTATTTAGACATCGGTATCCAAAAAGTCACAGTGTAATTTTTTTATTAAGTTTTTAAGCACACTCACAATTATTTTCAGTGCATTTAAAGTACACAACCAATATCAAACACCATAACAATTGATTATATATAATTTCGTTTTATATATATATATATATATATATATATATATATATATACAGGGGCGTAACTACCGCCGTATCAGCCGTATCAATGATACGGGGCCCCCGGGCCCAGGGGGCCCCCAACGGGCGTTAACAGAAATTGAGAAAAACTTTTTATTTATTTCACAAACGACAAAGTCAAAAAATCAATTTATTATTATTGTCGGGACAACCTACATTGGTTGACAAGCGACGAACGAACAGCAGGGATTTCTTTTAATAAGTAATATTTTTTACAACTGACCCAAAATGGACAAGAAGCACAACATTTGGTACAGAACTAAAGACGTTAGAAAAAATACAATCATATGATAATTGCCAGAGTTAGTCGAAGGTTTTGTATATTGAAAGTGTTTTGGTTTAGTGGTGATTTGTGGAAAAGTGTTAGTGGTGATTTAAAGAAAACTAGCTGTAAGTGGAATTCTGTCTTAAGGCAATTAGGGCATCGTGCCTTAAGGCAAATTGCTGGAACTTCCCGTACCAAAAATTATTATTTTTTTTAAAAACGATTAACATTTTTGAAAAAAATTTACTTCGAAGAAATAAGATTTTTGAGAAACTATAAATTGGACAAAAAATTACTTTTTTTTGAAAAAAAATTGAAAAAATGACATATTTTGGAAGATCTGAACTTGTTTTTCAAAGCAATCGTACTGCTTTAACTGCATAGAGACAAAATATAAAGCGCGTAAGCGCGGCGTCGCTGTCTAACGGGTAAACATTGGTACGGAACCCATAGGAAAATAAACAAAATTTATACTTATTGTTAAAATCTCTATAAAATATCTGAAAATTTGATGTGCATATGTCTAATGATCATTTTTGACCGCCAAATGGCATTTTTTTTTACTTTTTTCGTTATATCTCCAAAACCGCTGGACCTGCCTTTATGAAAATTTGATCAATTCTTTATCTTGTCAATACAAGTAAAATGTTTTTTGAATTATTAAAATCGGACGCTCCGTTCTCTTAAAAACTGAGTTACCGTTTTCGGCACTTTTTGCGCCGTATCTCCGGAACGGCTAGACCTGCCTTCGCCAAAAACTAATCAGCACGTCTCTTTATCAATACGAATCGAATGTTTTTTAAATTATTCAAATCGGTTGATCCGTGTTCCCGAAATCGTCGACGAAAATTTGTATCCGCACATACATACACACACACACGCACACACACACACACACACACACATACATCCATTTTTTCTAAGGTATGCCAAAATGTTCAGAAACCTCTGAAACGTAAAGATATATAAAAATTTTCATTTTCGATTTTTTTGCGATTACTATAACTTACCCTACGGGAAGTTAACAATGAGTGAAAAGAAGAGAGATTACGTCAGCGGAGCTATGAAACGAAAAATTGAACAGAAAAAAGATGAAGTCATAAAAAAAGTGCCAAAAATTTCTTAAATCGAAAAATATACACTTTTTTGGCAATAGCATACAACGCTGGTCAATGCTAAATCAAGATTCTTCCGAGGAATATTTAGTATTTTTAAAAACAAGAGGCGGAAGATAACAAAGCGATTTTTCGATGAGTTATCACAAGACGAGAGAATTTTACACCCTGAATCATATTTTAAAGTAAACGTGTACTATTGCTGTTTAGATATTTTAATTTCTCAAACAAAACAAAGGTTCAGAATATTGCAATCGGAAAAACTCATGCCTTCTTCAAATGAAGAAATAATAATTGCTTCCAAAAAACTGACGTCAAAATACTGCAAATATCTATCAGGTAATCTTTGCGATCAATTGATAGCTCTAAAAACATGCTTAAACTCAGAAATCGAAAATATTCATGCCATTAAGGAACTCTCTAAATTATTATTAATAAAATTTAATAGTATTGCATCCAGTTTTCCGGATGTAATAACAGCTTGCATTTTATTCGTGACCCTTCAAGTTACAACCGAAACTGCTGAAAGGAGTTTTTCAAAATTAAAATTAATCAAAAATTACCTCAGAACATCAATAAAACAGGAACGTTTATCAGACCTGTCTCTATGGTCTATAGAAGCGCGGGGCTTCAACTAACACAGGAATGTGGCAACGAAATATGGCCCGAGAGAGCGATCTATATACTCTTCTTTTATCTATGCCTCGACCTCTACCGACAAACTGTTTGAGGTCCGATGAGAACCTCGCGAAGCCCTTAGTCATGGCCGGTAATCTCGGAACAAACATCTGTAATCTCGTTTTTAGTTCCCTCTCCCTCGTTTGGAGCGCTGGTAGCGCTACAAAATGGGCTAAAGAAAATATTCTAGAATCTAATATGGCGGAATAATATTTTAGTGTCAAAGTATCAAATGTTTGTTAAAAGTTTATAACAAATATCATGTCAAAGTGCGGTGTACAATAATGCGGAACATCAACAAATATGCGAAAATGGTGTATTTCCTGCAGAAAATGACGTAATATGTAAAATGATTAGTAAAATAACTGGATCCCGGGCTGAGCACTGATGGTGAGAACTTTTTTTTTTTTTTTAATAATTTTTACAACTGTCCTGAAACGGACAACAAGTAAAATATTTGACATGAAACTGAAGGCGTTGGCAAAATACAAATCATCTGACCATTGCCAGTGATTTGTCGAATGGACTTATCTATTGTTGATTAGTGCAGAAGAAATTTTCTTTTTAATCGGGCCCTGGTAGAGTTGAGATGGTGAGAACTAGACGTGTATATAGTTGGCAGACTCACATCTGCAGTGTTGCCATGTCTACAGTTTTAACTGTAGATGTTCAGTTTTTTGATAATGATCTCAGTTTTGCAGTTTTGGCCTCGAAATCTACAGTTTTTTGCTGAAGATACGAGCACTATTTATTTTTTTATGTTGAACTCAATAGTTGTTCTACTAAGTCAATTTCTATAAAACTAATATTGTTAAACCAGAGATAATGTTTATCCATTATTTTATTAGATGTGCGCTTGCTGTCAATGCAACGTACAACGACGTAACTAGCGGGGCAATGAACCGTTTCCTTTCCCGTTTCTCTCTCGTTAACGAGACAACATAAACCATTTTGTCGAAACTGATTTTAAATTTAAAAACCAACTGCCAGTTAGGTTGTCCAACGAAATAAAAATTCTTTCATTTTAGTATTTTTTATGAACTTATCTTTTGTAGGTTGAGATTTATGTTAATAATTCTTTCCACGTATATAATTATTTATAGTAAAAAATATTTATTTATTTAACTATCAGCTAGCTTTATATTGATTCGAAATTACCTTCAATAATTATAACATGACATGATGAATATTACTTATATTGAAATTTAACAATTACAAAATTAATAAAATAAACAATATATCGATAAACATTTTGGAATGGTGTTTAGGATAACTATAATAAAACTGTTTGTTTGAGATATCAATTGAATATATCCTATACAATTTTTTTAAAGAAAACCTTCAATGCTAAATTATGTAGATCGCCGGGATTACTTGGAAAATCTTATATCTGGCCCCATTGAGAATTACTAGTATTATAATCGCTTATTGTTAGGTAAAATATAATAAAACCTTTCAGAATGACTATAATAAAACTGTTTGAGATATCAATTGAATATTTCCTAAACACATTTTTTTAAGGAAAACCTTCAATGCTAAATTATGCAGATGGCCGGGCGTACGCTCATTGGAAAATCCTATAATCCCAAATGCGGATACACATTTGTCTTTTGTTAGCATTTTGGTAATTGTTAAATACATCATAAAATTTATCTTGCGTTTTTTTTTTGTAACAATATTTTCCTTCGTGGAATTATCAATTTTTGTTGTTATGATTACTTTTATAGATAAAGGGTTGAAAAGACTTCAGGAAATGATATAATTTTTGTAAATTTTTATGTACAAACAAATACTTGTCTTGGCCTTGTATATAAACCGCCCCTTAACCACTTAACGGTTGGGTTTTTTTTCGTGAAAAGTGATCTAAAAGAGCAGGTTTTTTTTATTGCGGATTTTAAAAGTTTAATTGATGTAATATGTGTTTCTGATAACATTTTTTTTATTTGATTTATTTTTGTTTAAAATTAAAAATATATATTATAATACTGATGACCGCTTTGATAGTTTTTTGTTATAAAATACAATGTACATACTTTTATATACTGAAATATATAGTCTTTGAATTGAATTGAATTGGACTACCTTTATTGTCTATGTATAAACTATTGTGTTATAATATGATAAATAATACGAAATTTTTATTTAATAACTTTTAAATTTTAATAATATCTATTTATCTAAAAATAATATAACAAATTTGTAAACAAATAAGAAAATTCAACAATATGTAATTATTAGAGCAAATATACGTGTAAAAACTCTAAAAGTTAAAAACAAAATAGATGGATTCTTGCCTAATTAGAGATAAAACACTCCAAAGTAATCTTCAATTGATTCCTATCAAAAATAACACAAACATATAACAATAACATGTCCCTTGATGGATATTCAGAAAGGCGGTTTTCACATGTTTATTTCTCATCTCAAAAGTCGTTAAAGATTGATTTATTATATATACAATTATTAATTGATCTGCACTTATCATATCTAAACTAAACATATCCCAACAACGGGCCATCGTAAGCCTTTTATCGCATAAAACATAAACATTAACTTTGGCGAACAGCGACAGTATAAGTTTGGAGATATATGAAGCAAAATCAGTTTGGAAGTGTTTAATGATTTGTCTTTTTTATATACATTCTGAAATTTATATATTGTATTTTTATATATATTACGCAGAGTGTTACTAGTGTTTCGGTATAAGTTAAATAAGTTGAATGTTGTTATAAGTTAAAAAGTTAAACTTTGTTATAAGTTGAATAAGTTTAATTTTGTTATAAGTTTAATAAGTTAATAGTGTAAGTTCAAATAGTTAAGAAAATGCATAGTTCTAGTCGTGATAATGTGTCAGATGTTGACAAATCCCCCGCAAGGAAGAGGAAAGTAGTGAGATACGAGCAAAAATTTATTGACTCTTGGCTCACTGACAAAAACTTTAGTGGATGGCTTACAAAAAGTAAAAAAGGGAATACATATTTTCACTGCTCTGCATGACTGTGATCGTAAATGCGGAATTCAAGAATTAACGCGACACAAAAATTCATCAAAACATCTAGAAAACAGTAAAAAAATACAAAAGCAACCGAAGCTTACGTCTTTACGTCTTTGCATCATCATCAAAATCAATGGAACCAAAGCAAATGGCAAAAACCGGCGAAATTAAATTAGCATGTTTTATTGCAGAACACAATCTTGGATTTAATGTTGCCTCACATCTGACAAATTTAGTAAAATCGGTGTGTCCGGATTCAAAAATTGCAGAACATTTGTCTATGAGCCGAACAAAAGCAAGATCTGTCATAGTAAATGTGACAGAAAAAACCTCTGAAGAAAAATTAAGAGAAAATGAATTTGCATTGCTGGTTGATGAGAGCACTGATAAGTCGGCCATCAAGCATTTGGCTTTAATAACCAGGATAGTCAATGCAAATTATGAAGTAGAAGATAAATTTCTAACTTTGATTGCAATCACCGACGGATCAGCAAAAGCTTTGCATACAAAAATTGTTGAATATTTTGAGGAGAAAGAAATTCCATATAAAAAAAATTTATTAGGATTTGCGTCTGATGGTGCTAATTTCATGTTTGGGGCGAATAACTCATTGGTCACTTATTTGAAGAATGATATTCCAAATCTTTTCACAATGAAGTGTATATGCCATTCATTTGCGCTTTGTGCATCCCACGCATGTGAAAAATTATCGAGAGGTCTTGAAGATTTTTGCCGTGAAGTTTTCAACCATATTCAAAATTCTCCTAAACGTATTGGTGATTTTAAAACTTTTCAGGCATTTACAAATATTAAACCGCATAAAATATTACACCCTGCACAAACCACATGGTTATCGTTAAACGATGTTGTGAAGCGATTGTTGGAACAACTTCCAGCGATAAAATTATATTTTCAATCTGCTGTCTCTTTACGGATCGTCTTCTTTCTGCACAAAGTATATTGACAAAAGCCATGGAACCGACAACAGAATTATATTTGGAATTCCTGCGATTTTCGCTGCCAATATTCGTGAATTTGAATAAAGAAATGCAGGCAAAAAAGCCAAAATTGTACATTTTATGTGATCAGATATTTACAGCATATGCGACAATTTTAGAATGCTTTATTCAACCGAAATATTTGGAATGTTCAAAAGAAGAATTGAATATGGTAAAAAATATTACAAATGCCAAACAACAAAAAGTATTGAATGTGGATATAAACGATTTGCGAATTCATTTACCTTTATTAGAAATTTATGTTGGAGGAATGATTCCAAATATAATTCGGGTGAAAAGGGAGTCTGAAGGATTGGACAATGATCGATTGCTGAATTTTTACACAAAATGTAAGGAGTTTTATATTGAGGCAGCAATCCAAATAAAGCAGAGATTTCCTTTCCACGATAAAGAACGGCAAGCACTAAAATGTTTGCAGATATTAAATCCACAAGTGATTGTAAATACTGATTTGAGACAAAACTTTACATCAATTTCGGAAATGTTATATTATTTTCCAAATATTTGCCCAAATAATATAACAGAAGTAGATAGAGAATGGAGGACTCTTAGAAATACGAATTTTGATTTTGATGAGACTGAGACGCCCAGTAAGGACCAATTTTGGAGACATGTATCAAAATTAAAACAAGGCGATGGATCAGAGACGTTTCCATTATTATCAATTTTAACAAGAAAACTTCTGTGTTTGCCGCACAGTACCGCAACGGTGGAACGCTTGTTTTCAAGCATAAATATAATGAAAACAAAGCTAAGAAATAAGTTATCAACTACGACTCTTAAAGGCACTTTACACACAAAGTCAGAAATTGAAAATTGTTATGAATTTAGTGTGAAAAGCGATCACTTAAGTAAGTTTAATCAGAAGATGTATGAATTCCAAAATAAAGATGAAGCGGAACACCAAGAAGACATTGACATTGAAAATGAGATGTCGGAAAGTTAAAAATGAATCCTACAAGAATATTATTTTTCTAAAGTTTTACCATTTCTAATTTTATATCAATTAATATAACCTTATGACTCTTTATACTCTTATACATTCAATGTTATGAAAATGCATATTTATTTATATTATCATATATCTTTTTGACTGTTAATACTCTTATACAATTATGCTTATTTATATATGTTAAGAAAATGCATAATTATTTATTTTATATTATGTTAATATTTACTAAAACTATGCTAATAACATGATTCTGCTAGTTTTTAATTACATTCTCAAAAATATTATATTCATTACCATCATTTAATAAAAAAAATATAAAACTGTAGATCTACAGTTTTTCAATATGACATTTGCAGTTTTCTACAGTTTTTTTCTGGCGTATCTACAGTTTTTCTCTATGGCGGACCTGGCAACACTGCTTGTCAGAAAAAAACTTGACTAGTTGATTGTGTAGATAATTTTTGGTGATTGCTGTAAATTTGCTAAAACCAAAATTCTTACAATGCATATAAATGTCATGTTGTTGTTGATATGCAAATCTCGGTGCTTTGATGATTTATTACTTATTAAATATTAAATCGTTTCGTTCCATCTATTTGCAAATCAACATGGATGCGTTTCATACTTTAACAAGCTAGTTTTCGAAAATATTTTACTTAATTGGTTTGTATATTTTAGTGTTTTTGTCGTGATACAATAGTGATAGATTAGTGTTAATGTATTTATTTTATTAAACAATAATAATATATAGATATGTTATTGAAAGTATCAAGTAAGATCGCTCTCTCGGGGCATATTTCGTTGCCACGTTAACTGTCAACTTGCCGGGGTTAGTTCAGTTCTCCCTTGGTGCGCACGCGTCGATCGTAGAACGGGTGCGTAGAAATGCACCAATATTATAGACCGTTTGAATTCAAAATTACAAAAAAAGAAATTGAATTTTAAAAAGCATTTATTTTTAACAATAGTATTTTACACACATGGTTACAAAAGATTCATCCTTATAAGCTAAACACAAAAGAAATTAAAATGTATATATATATATATATATATATATATATATATATTTGTAAATTTTTTTAGCAGCCCAACAGTCGAATTAAAAAAGATTAAATAACAAAATTATTTATTCCATTATACGTTTCGACACTTGATGTGTGTCATCATTCAGTAATCTAAAAAACATTTAACATAAATGCACAAGTGATGATAAATATAAATATATAAAAGGAGGAAATTATACATACCAAACCAGGAAAAACAAAAAGCATTAATTATGATGTGAAAATTGATATTAACACTAAATTTGTGTAAAATAATAAAAAACTATTATTAACAAACGAGACATAGGAGGAGTACATATTGCCCTCCTATATTTATGTTAACATCAGAAAGTGTTGTGTGTACTATCAAGGCTAAACATACACTCAGCGCAGTGTAAGCCACGTGCGCGTATGGGAATGGGAGGAGTAGCAAGAACGAAAGGGGAAGGAAAAAACAGAGAAGAAATAAAGAATGAAAGATTCTAAAACTGTATTGAATTACTTTTCATGAAATTAATAATTACTTTGTAACTATCATGTACGAGATGAGAGGAATTACGTTTGTTTACACAAGACGTATTAAGGGATATAAGTAAAGACTCAACTATCTTTCTAAGGTCACTGTTCTTTTCAATGTAAAGGATTGAGGGATTTGTCATGTTAAAGGTTTGGTTCAGGTTTATCATATGTTCAGAAAGCATAGTTTTGAATTGATTTGGGTTTCTGGAATTATTTCAAGTTTCTTTTTTAATTCGACTGTTGGGCTGCTAAAAAAATTTACAAATATGTATCAACGTCGACAAAACTTTCATCATATATATATATATATATTGTTGAGAATTGTGTTCTTTATAATTATAAATAATAGTCATAAGTAAATTCCTTTGAACGATGTATACTCCCAAGTAACGGTAAATGTTGCGAATATTTTGTCATCTGCCAGACAACCCTTAATAAAAGTTTATGATAGCTCATGTACCTTCGGCGAGCTATCATAAAACTAGAAATATTGGAAATATTTTAAAAATGTAAAAATATAAGTTAGTTAGTCCTGAACTCTTGAACAAGCAACAACTGAAATATTATAATAAAGCGATAAATAAATTTTTGTATCTAAATAAATTCTTTGATTTCACACACTTCCCGAAGAGCTACAAATGTTCCAATTCTCGTATTCAAAAGTATTCAAAATAAAACCCTAATCTACTCAAGAATTATTAAAAATTGGTTACATTTAATTATTAATTAGTAAATTGATTACTAACGTCTCTTCATTTGGTGGCAGCGGTGGGATCCAACTCCGAGATAAGAGTGCAAATTAATAAAATAAATAAAAAAAATTAAAACAAAAAGTGTGTGAAAAATAACCAAACTCTCAAAATTATCAAGTGATACAAAAATAAAGTGCTTATCAAATAAATCGATCAAAATCTATATAAAATCATCAAAATAATTCTAATAAAAAATAATAACTGGAAGATTTAATAAAAAGAATAATAACAAGTTCAGAAGAAGATTTTGAAGTTTAAAACGTGGGACCAAATCAGGACCTAAATCTACAACCCCGGAGCGACGATCAAGGTGAACAAAACCCTCTATCATAATCAAAAGGAATTCAAGTAAGAAAATTCATATATCATTACAAATTCAAGATGGAGAACCAACCTACAATTTTGAATGAAAACTTATTAGATTTAAATTTAGCCTTAGCTATATTACCGAATTTTATTGAAAACGAAACTGATGTACGTATTTTTATTGATGTATGTGATTCACTGAATGAAAACTTAAAGGCCAGTGAATCACAAAAACTATTTTTAACCATAAAAAGTAAATTCCCACCTCATGTACTAATAAAATAATACGTAACAAAATTTCTTGCTGGGACTCATTAAAATCATTTTTATATAAAGAATATACGGAAAAAACTCCTGTATCAATCCTTCTTGCAGAGTTGCTAAATTACAAACAAAACCCAATGAATCGGTAAAATCTTTAGTGAAAGAATAAATAAACTATTGTACAGAATTTATGATAAAGATTGTGATACACACGATCAGACAGTCGCGGATAATTTACAAAATGTTTATAATGAAATGGCTCTCAGAACTTTTCTCAATGGACTGAAAATGCCGTTGAAAAATTTAGTAAAATGTTGTAGATTCGATAATTTAAATGACGCCATAGATTTTGCCATTGCCGAAGATACCGATTCATCCTCAATTTTAATATGCGATTTTTGCAATAAAATGGGGCATAGCAGTGGTAATTGTTTTTTCAAAGCCGAACATAAAAATTCACAGATAATTTGCAATTATTGTAAAAAATTCGGTCATACGATTGATCAATGTAGACATCCCAATCGTAAAAACTTTTTCCAACAAACTCAAATCTCTATGGTTCCGCAAATAAAACAGGAAAGTTGTTTATCTATTAATAATTCTAATCCGATAGCTGAAAATAATGAAATCCAATCGAATACACCTTCTTCAAGTTCAAAAAACTCGCCAGAGCCCGTTCCGGGACGGGCATTCATGTAAATAGCAATTGTAACAATATAAATTTAAATTTTCCGAACAGTTATGAATCAATCATTTTAGAAACTACACAGCTACCAAATACTTTTCATAATTTTTTAATAGACACCGGTAGTGACATATCATTAATTAAAGTTCATAACATTGATAAAGAAACTCTCGTATACACAGATAAAAAAATTGAACTAATTGGAATAACATCAAATTCATTAACAACCCATGGCGTTTCTTATATTAACCTTAAATTTTCCGAACAAAATACAGAATTCCGTTTCAAGTTGTATCAAATCTTCCAATTAAATATTCAGGAATCATCGGTAAAGATTTTTTATTGAAATTTAAAGCAAAAATTAATTATCATTCTAAATTATTTTCACTAGAAATCAATAACCAAGAGTTTACAACCCCTTTAGTTAATTTCGAAAAACATTTAATCCCTCCTCGATCCGAAACAACATTAAAAATCGAAACTGCGTTAAACGACGAAGCAGTATGTTTTTCAAAACAATATGAAAACGGATTGATATTAGCTAACTGCATTGTAAAACCTATTGAAAATTGTTTTTTTATAAATGTTATTAATCCTACGTCAGATCGTCAATTCCTTAATTCAAAAGACGTAAACTTCGAGTTATTAAGCAACTTTGATATAATCGACTCTATAAATCTTAATAAAAATAAATCTATCAAATCTAACCAAGAATCAATCGATTTTCAATGTTTGTTCAATAACGTAAATTACAACGACACAATTGATGATAATGACAAGAATCAAAGAGTACAAAAAGTTTTACAATGCATAAAAACTAATCACATGACAAATCTCGAAAAAGATTCAATTTTAAATATTTGTACAAAGTTTCATGATCTGTTTTATTTAGAAAACGACAAACTGACATATACAAATACGATTACTCATAGTATCCCCGTCGAAAATGACGAAAAACCCATATACATAAAACCCTACAGATTACCGCACGCTCATAAAACAGAAATTCACCGACAAGTTTCACAGATGTTAGCAGACGATATTATTCAAAACTCGCAAAGTCCCTGGAATTTTCCTTTAATTATTGTCCCCAAAAAACCTGATATTGACGGAAATAAAAAATGGAGGATTTGCGTCGATTTCCGAAAATTAAACGCAATTACAAAATCGGACGCTTTCCCATTACCAAACATCACTGACATTATTGACCAACTAGGTAACTCACGATTTTTCACGACTCTAGATTTAGCTCAAGGCTTTCATCAAATTTTACTAAATAAAACTGACCGAGAAAAAACTGCATTTTCTACTGACTTCGGACATTTTGAGTATAAACGGTTACCGTTTGGACTTAAGGGCGGACCGGCGACTTTACAGAGACTGACCAATACAGTTTTGTCGGGCATACAAGGAATTAGAACTCTAGTTTATATGGACGACATAATAGTTTACGGGAAAACACTTGAAGAACATAATACCAAATTACTAGAAGTGCTAGAAAAATTACGACAATACAATCTAAAGTTGCAACCCGATAAATGTCATTTTTTGAAACACGAAATTACGTATTTAGGCCATATTATCGGTGCACACGGTGTGTCTCCTGATCCTGATAAAATTTCCTCAGTAAAAAACTTTCCCACTCCTTCCAATCAAAAAGAAATAAAAATATTTTTAGGATTGTCCGGTTACTACCGCAAATTTATACAAAATTACTCCCGAATCGCATTACCTCTAACCGAATTATTAAAAAAGGACGCAAAATTTAATTGGACCCAAGAGTGTGAACTTGCATTTAATGAACTTAAACAAAAACTAATAAATCCACCTTTACTCCAGTATCCCGATTTCGATCGAGAATTTTCATTAACCACGGACGCAAGCGGTTTTGCATTAGGCGCGGTTCTATCTCAAAATGTCGAAGGAAAAGATTTACCAATTGCATATGCATCGCGAACCTTGCACCCCGCAGAAAAAAATTATTCTACTATAGACAAAGAACTTTTAGCAATCGTATGGAGCATAAAACATTTCCGACCTTACCTTTATGGTAAACCATTCAAATTGTACACCGATCACATGCCCCTTATCTACCTGTACAAATGTAAAGATCCAAATTCACGACAAATGCGCTGGAGGCTTTCCTTAGAAGAATATGAATTCGATATAATTTATAAATCTGGATCATCTAATACGAATGCTGATAGTTTATCTCGCTCATTTTTTGATATTCAAGAATTAGCTTCTAATGAAAATATTTCATCTATTCCTATCGATTCTAAACCAAAATTATCTCTTCTATGCAGATGCAATTTTAATTCCGAAAATAATTTTGAAAAATTTTTAAATACTATTAAAACCTCGGTTATAATTAATAACAATATCGAGGAATCGAATGAAGTTTTTCTCACATCCCTAAAACATGAAGAATCCGCATTGATATTCGTGATAAAAAACCAAACTCCCGATGATAAATTAACTAAATATTTCGATTTTTTCCAACATAGTAACATTAATAACAATTTGGCTAATTACGGAACACACGATTTTTTCAACTTAAACTACTCTCAAAAACAAATTTTTTACTCAATTGTAAATAACATGAATTCCCAGCCAACACTTGAAGATTTTTTCCATTGCCTCTTAAATCTAAAAGCTCATTTAATTCAAGAAAATATTAAATCCATTGCTATTCCAGCTCCCGCACAATTTCAAAGTTTTTGCCACATACCAATAGAAAATTTTAGAATTTTATTACGATACATTTTCAGAGACACCGACATAAAATTAAAAATTTATTATGACAAAATTATTGAAAACCTAACACCGGATGAGATAAGTAAGATTTTAAACCAATTTCATAGATCACAATATACGGGAGGTCATCTGGGCCATAAAAAAACGTTCAGCAGAATACGTAGCATATACAAATGGCCAAAAATGCGAAAACAAATTAAATCATATGTAAGCAAATGCCCTGATTGTCAAAAAAATAAAGTATGTAAGAAAACAAGGCAACCTTTAGTTATAACAACAACAGCCCGCGAGCCTTTCGAAAAAATTTGTATTGATATTTGCGGCCCTTACCCCGTTTCTGACTCCGGAAATAAATATTTGTTGACATTTATATGCGACTTAACGAAATATGCAGGCGCCATCCCCATTTGTAATCAAGAAAGTTCGACAGTCGCAAATGCATTCGTTTCAGAAATTATTTTAAAATTTGGCTTTCCTAAGGAAATTCTATCTGATCAAGGCACCACGTTTACTAGCAATTTATTCAAGGACGTTTGCAAATTACTAAAAATTAAAAAGATAACAACTTCCCCGTACAGACCTGAGTCGAATGGCTCTTGTGAAAGGATCCATAGAGATTATGTTCAAAACTTGAGATCTTATATTAACAAAACCCAAACAGATTGGGACAAATGCATAAAATACGCAGTTTTTATCCATAATACAACTATACATAACGCGACAAATTACACACCTTTCGAGTTAGTTTTTGGTAGGAAAATAGAATTACCACTGTCTATAGCAAAACCTATATTTCAATATAACTACGACACTTACGTTAATGAGTTAAAATCGCGGTTATCGCACGCGAATAGTTTCGCTCGACAGAATTTACTGAGTAATAAAGAAAAAACTAAAAGTAACTATGATCAAAATCTGAATCCTGAAACCTTTGAGATCGATGAGTATGTTCTTTTGAGAGATGAAACTCCGTATCCGCGGCGATGCAAAAAACTTTTGCCCCTATGGAAAGGTCCCTTTAAAATATTAAAAACCGATAGTATAAATAGTACCATTTTGATCCATAATAAACATGTACAAGTGCACAACAACAAATTGAAAAAGTTTATACCAAACGAGTAAAGTAACATAATCTTTATCAAATTTTCTAAAAAAAAAAAATCTTATTATTGAATTGCATTTAATTAATTTGATAAATCTCATAGAATAATGTTAATTATCACATAAATCAAATTAACAATTAAATTTTATAGATTAAATAATAATAATAAAAATAATATTTCTTTTCACAAATAAATTAAATCTAAAATATGTAATGTAAATGTAAATCTAGAATTTAAAAAAAATAGTCCAATTTATAATATTAATGTTAAGGTTTAGCTAAGTGTTTTGATTTACTAAAATATAAATAAAAATTGATGTCTTTAGTTGTTATATCCATTATGCATCAACTCATAGTTATTAAGATAATGATTTTAGTTATTAATGTACCAGTAAATTACAACCTGAAATTCGCTAATGTTATGTAATAAGCCGAGGACGGCTTAATTTTCACGATGGAGGTGTTGAGAATTGTGTTCTTTATAATTATAAATAATAGTCATAAGTAAATTCCTTTGAACGATGTATACTCCCAAGTAACGGTAAATGTTGCGAATATTTTGTCATCTGCCAGACAACCCTTAATAAAAGTTTATGATAGCTCATGTACCTTCGGCGAGCTATCATAAAACTAGAAATATTGGAAATATTTTAAAAATGTAAAAATATAAGTTAGTTAGTCCTGAACTCTTGAACAAGCAACAACTGAAATATTATAATAAAGCGATAAATAAATTTTTGTATCTCAATAAATTCTTTGATTTCACACACTTCCCGAAGAGCTACAAATGTTCCAATTCTCGTATTCAAAAGTATTCAAAATAAAACCCTAATCTACTCAAGAATTATTAAAAATTGGTTACATTTAATTATTAATTAGTAAATTGATTACTAACGTCTCTTCAATATATATATATATATATATATATATATATATCTTGATAGTTTTTTCGACGTTGAAACATATTTCAAAGTAACTAGCAGCCCATTCGTCGAAATAAAAAAGGTATAAAGTATAAAAACTTTTATTTATACGTTTCGACACAAGATGCGTGTTATCATTCAGCAACTACAACAATTTGAAAATTTTATTAACTAATATGAACAACAATATAGATTATTATAGCATAGAGAAACATTATACACACCACAGGACAAAAACACTCAACAAAAATTTATTTTTAAAAAATTAAACTTAATAACATATTAGAGAAAAACATTTTTTTAGAAAAAATTATGTATAACTAAAAGATTTGAAAACTAATTTGACTAAAAGTTATGAAATGCATAATTGTGAAGCTACAAACACGCCCATACCGAGCATCTAGACTCGACTGAATTATTTCAATAGGCGTATTGATAGGAATGGGAGGGGACGCATCAAGGACAAATTCTCGAGACACGAAAACGCCTCGAACACAGTGCTTTAACTGGAATTGATCAAAAGGAAACAGCAAACCATGTAAAAGTTAGAACAAGAAAAAACAATATTGTAAAAAATAATATAAAAGAGATAAGCAAATTAATTTTTTGTTTTTTTTAATAAAATCAATAACAATCTGGTAACTATCATGTAAAAGGTGGTATGAATTGCGTTTATTAACACAAGAGGAGGAATTTAATGAAATAAAAAAGGATTCAGCAAATTTTCTAAGGTCACTATTTTTTTCGATATAAAGGATAACCGGATGTGAAGTGTTAAAAGTGTGATTGAGATTGAGCATATGATCTGAAAACATCGTTTTGAATTGGTTTGGATTTTTTGAATTATAAATATGTTGATTAACTCTCTTATAAATATACTGGGAACTTTCTCCAATATAACACATGTTGCAATCATTGCAATCTAACCTGTAAACAGAATCGGTGACCCTATCAGACGGAGTTCCAGACTTAAGAACCCCGACTTAAGTTTTTTGGACCTCAGTTTTTTCCTGTTCATCATTATGGTTCTTCGCATCGGAATGGATTTCCGTTTCACCCTTTCGGCGTTCATCCACGGAATTGTGTTCAAGAACATCTTCCTCTGCCTTCGTTTCAAAATTACTCTGGGCCTGCTGTTCCTGCTCCATCTACTGATCAGCTGTCCTTCTTTAACTTTATTGAGTTACATTATGGATACCACACCAGGGTAAAACTCTCCACATTTTCTTCTTTCAATTTAAAATTGATCAATGCTATCACTAAACAAAATTTTCTTTTACGTTGCCGAAAATACAAATTGATTCCTAAGTTTTTTGACTCTAAATCTTTACTTTTTAAGTTTAATCATTTAACATATCCTTCCTTTAACAAAAAGTTATGTAACATTAGTTTTGAAGCTATGTCTCTTGAAATAAAGAATAGTTTTTCCTACATTTCCTCTATCAAATCTAAAATTGAAAATTTAAAAAATGTTTTAGAACCTCTTATTTTAGAAAATTTTCTAGAATTTGAGAATTTAAAATATGACAGAATTTCTACAAAATTAAAATTGGCTCACATGAAAAAATTTGATAAGCTTTTGGATAATTTTAATAAATCTAATGTACCTTTGATAAGTGAAAATTTGATAGATAAATGGCTCAAAAACTATTCCAACACTCCTATCCCCTCAAACTTGAAGTACATTTTTGCCCTTGGTCCTAAATTTTCTCTTCCGCCTCTCAAATCAAATTTTAATTTTATAAAGGTACTTAGTAATTTGGAGTTTGGTTTAAAAAAATTGAACAACCCAGATAAAGAAACAAAATTTAGATCTTTGTGTTGTAACAAACTTTTATCTTTCATCAAAAATAATAATTCAAAATTTAGTTCCCTTCCTTTACAGTCAGAAATTGTTAGAGATTTAAAATTGTGCAAAAAGTTTTTGAGGGATAATCCAGATATCTTAGTTACCAGAGCTGATAAGGGCAATCTTACTGTGGTTTTGGATAGGTCGGATTATTTTTCAAAAACTTATGATTTATTAAATGACGAAACTTTTTATAAACCTTTAACTAACGACCCCACCGATCATTTAAACAGACAAACGCACAAACTCATTGGCAATTTAATTACAAAAAAACAAATCTCCAAATCATTAGGTTTTTCTTTAAAAGTTTTTCATCCCAGTTTTCCCAAGTTGTATTGTCTTCCTAAAATTCACAAACCTAATTTACCTCTCAGACCTATAGTTTCCGATTTGAATTCTCCTTTAAGTAAACTCTCCAAACATATCAGCTCCATTCTCTCTAAGGTTACTGTTTTATCTAAATTTAATGTTTCCAATTCTTTTGATTTAGTAAAAAATTTAAAGAATTTTACAATTCCTTCCAATTCTTCCTTTGTTAGTTTTGATGTCATCTCCCTTTTCACGAACATTCCTTGGGATTTGGCTTTAGAAGCTGTTTCTGCCCGCTGGAATGATATCCAACCACACACTTCGATTGACTTGGTTTGGTTTAAGACGATTTTAAATTTCATTTTTGTTAACACTTACTTTTGTTTTGATGATCAATTTTATTCGCAGATTTTTGGTTACCCATGGGGTCTAGTATTAGCCCCCCTGTGGCTGATTTAACACTACAAATTTTAGAAAATTTTGTTTTATCTAATCTTTCTGTTCCACCTCACCTTTATTATAGATATGTTGATGACGTTCTGTTGTGCCTTGATGATTCTCAGATTGTAGACACATTAGACTCTTTTAATTCTTTTAACAAACATTTGCAGTTCACCTGTGAGATTGAGTCGGATGACTCTATTAGTTCTTTAGACCTAAGAATTACAAAAAATAAAGTTAACAATTCTGTCCTGACTGATTGGTATCAGAAACCAACGTGGTCAGGAAGATATTTAAATTATGTCTTTTCTGTCATTATCTCTCTTATAGACAGGGCTCTTTTACTAAGTAACAGTATGTTTTGGGAAAAAAATTTGACTCTTATTCGTTCCGTCCTCAAAGACAATAGTTACCCTTCGCACTTGGTCAACAACATCATTAATATTAGATTAATTTATTTACAAACGAATTCTAATAATTCATTTTCACCTTCTTGTTCAAATTCAATAGCTTCCTCTTCCGCCCAATACAAAGGAACTATCTGTTTAGCTTTTTTAAGCAATTTTTCATATTTTTTAAAAAAGTTATTTTCTTCAGAAGGATTCCGATTAGTTTTTAGTTTTGATAATACGTTTAATTGCCTTTTTTCGGTTCTTAAGTCTGGAACCCCGTCTGATAGGGTCACCGATTCTGTTTACAGGTTGGATTGCAATGATTGCAACATGTGTTATATTGGAGAAAGTTCCCAGTATATTTATAAGAGAGTTATTCAACATATTTATAATTCAAAAAATCCAAACCAATTCAAAACGATGTTTTCAGATCATATGCTCAATCTCAATCACACTTTTAACACTTCACATCCGGTTATCCTTTATATCGAAAAAAATAGTGACCTTAGAAAATTTGCTGAATCCTTTTTTATTTCATTAAATTCCTCCTCTTGTGTTAATAAACGCAATTCATCCCACCTTTTACATGATAGTTACCAGATTGTTATTGATTTTATTAAAAAAACAAAAAATTAATTTGCTTATCTCTTTTATATTATTTTTTACAATATTGTTTTTTCTTGTTCTAACTTTTACATGGTTTGCTGTTTCCTTTTGATCAATTCCAGTTAAAGCACTGTGTTCGAGGCGTTTTCGTGTCTCGAGAATTTGTCCTTGATGCGTCCCCTCCCATTCCTATCAATACGCCTATTGAAATAATTCAGTCGAGTCTAGATGCTCGGTATGGGCGTGTTTGTAGCTTCACAATTATGCATTTCATAACTTTTAGTCAAATTAGTTTTCAAATCTTTTAGTTATACATAATTTTTTCTAAAAAAATGTTTTTCTCTAATATGTTATTAAGTTTAATTTTTTAAAAATAAATTTTTGTTGAGTGTTTTTGTCCTGTGGTGTGTATAATGTTTCTCTATGCTATAATAATCTATATTGTTGTTCATATTAGTTAATAAAATTTTCAAATTGTTGTAGTTGCTGAATGATGACACGCATCTTGTGTCGAAACGTATAAATAAAAGTTTTTATACTTTATACCTTTTTTATATCGACGAATGGGCTGCTAGTTACTTTGAAATATATATACGAGGTCTGTTCAAAAAGTACCCGGAATTTTCGTTTTTTCAAAAAAATATTTATTTATTCGTCTACATTAATGTGGTCCCCTTCAAAGTAGTCCCCCCCAGATATAATACACTTATGCCAGCGTTTTTTCCAATTTTCGAAGCACCCTTGATATTCACTTTTTGATATGTCCTTGAGCACTCTCAGCGATTTTCTTCAATCGAGGAAAACCGCCGTCCTTTCATGGGTCTCTTCAACTTTGGGAATAGGAAAAAGTCACACGGAGCCATATCTGGTAAATATGGAGGTTGGGGCATGACTACGGTATTGTTTTTGGCCAAAAAATTACGAACAAGCAACGACGAGTGAGCAGGTGCGTTATCGTGGTGCAACAGCCATGAATTGTTAATGAATTGATATGCCAACTTCATCAACAACTTCTCTAATTGTGATTCGGCGATCATTCATAACCATTTTTTCCACTTCTTTCACATTTTCATCGTTTGTTGACGTGCTGGGTCGACCGGAGCGTTCGTCATCTTCAACGTCTTCGCGGCCATCTTGGAAACGCTTATACCACTCGTAAACACTTGTTTTTTTCATAGCAGACTCACCATAGGCTTTTTGTAACATTTCACACACTTTGTTACACTTTATTTCATTTTTTACGCAAAATTTAATACAAATTCTTTGACTTTTCAATTCTTCCATTGTAAAAATCGCCGAGCTCAGAAAAACACGTCGAACTTAGCGACTACCACAGACAAAGTAAACAGTGAATATAGCTGAAAATTTCATCATACTTTAGGGGCCTGTATACCAACACAATAAAAAAAAAAATTTGACAATCAGACACTCCAGACCCGCGAAATTTAAAAATTCCGGGTACTTTTTGAACACACCTCGTATATATATATATATATTATAATATTGTATGTCTGTCATTTGAATATAACGGCCAAGAGTGTCTATCCTGACGTGTATGTGCTCTATGGTGTGTCATATGTAGAGTGTCTGATCCCTTACGGAACAGATGTATGTATCTGTGTGCGAGTCGGTGTCTGGCGGTAACTTGAGTGTTGAACAGTTCGGCGTTGTGTTAATTTTGGTGAATTATTAAATGTGTTGTATGAAGTAAAAGGTGTTTTATTAATTAATTAATGCTAGAATAAAGCTAGCTTAAAGCTCAGAAGTGGGATAGGATCAAAACGTGGAGAATTTTATTAGAGAACATTATTGGTGTGGATTATTGAAATAGGCGATTTCAATAATCTTTTTTTTTGGAGTGCCCGTGTTATTAATCAGGCGGATTATAATTACGGGGTGCGATAGAAAGCAAGGTGTGCTTCGCTATCGTACAAGTGCGGGTGTTATTTTGTAAGTTTTGTAAGTTTTGTGTGTTTGTGTTGTTGTGCTAAAGTGAGGTTAGCACGTGGGTAACCAAAATAAGAACAGAGTGGAGAGAAAATATCAAAAGCAGTGCGTGATATCGACGTCGGCGAGTCGCGGAGCTGCGATATTTGTAATTAAAAATTCGAGATTGTGAAAATAAAATAAGATTTGGGGAGATGGCTACTGGTGGTGATGCTGAGAGCTTGGTGCCCGAAGCATTAAGAATGCTGTCGTTGACGGACTTGATTGCCCTTATCAAGGCGACAACCAGCGACAAAAACGAGGGCATCTCGAGCAGCGAGTTGTTGGCGACGATACCGATATTCGACGGGTCGTCCGAGCAATGCATTGAGGCGTGGTTCGAAAGGGTCGAAGCCGTCCGGGATGCATACGAGGTGCCTAAGAAAAAGATGGCGGTGTTGATAATATCGCAGCTGTCGGGGCGGGCGAGACAATTGTACGACAGTAAGGCAGAGTATGCAACATATTCATACGATGAGCTCAAGAGGGCGCTAATCGCGTTTTTCAAAAATGGAGAAGACAGGATGACTAGAATGAAGCGCTTTGAGTCTCGGAGGTGGCGGAAGCAGGAACCGTTTAGCGCATATTTTCAAGAGAAGATGGCGCTAGGAAATAGGTTGGGCTTTATGGAGTCCGATTTGCTGGCTTATATGATAGACGGCTTCGACAACCCGCCACTCCAGGCTCAAGCCAAAATGAATCAATTTAAGGATTTGGCAACCCTGCTAGGTGTAATGAATGAACTGACAGCGGAGGAACGCGGATTCAATATGATGCCGCCTAAGAGGGTACAGCCAACAGCGTTTCCTAGAGTGGAACCACAAGGCATGTATCCTCCGTTGAGGTGTTTTAATTGTGGCGGAGTGGGGCATATGGCGTCCAGGTGCATCAAACCGAAGAATGATGTAGCGGCGTGCTACAAATGTGGCTCAAAGGAGCACCAGCAGAGGTTTTGTAAAATTGTCCGGAATACGGCGCAGGTGGCGCCGGACAGCACCACGCTATTAGTAAACCCCATACCGGCCTACAAGGTGAAAACGAAGGTGTTTGACGTTGAGTTCGATAGTGTGATCGATTCGGGCTCAGCGATATCAATTATCAAGCGGTCGTGTGTGCCTAATGGAGTACCAGTGGAGGCATGGAGCGCAGCAGCCGGGTTCGAGGGCATTAACCATGCGAGGTTAGATGTTGAAGGCATTGCGAAACTACGGCTGACGTTTCCGGAGCATGGGGCAGAAGTGCCACTAACTTTGCATGTGGTACCAGAAAACACTATGAATGCGTCGTGTTTATTGGGGCGAGACATGATTCAGCACGAAGATTTGGAGGTAAATATTGGAAGGGGAGTGTATATAGTCAATAAAAATCCAGAAGTTAATGAAATATTGGCGATTGATGAGATAATTACAGACAGAGTGAGTTTAAATATATCTGAGGAAAACGACTATGGGGTGGTAGCGACAGTAGAAGGCCTGGTAAGAAAGGAATATTTGGAGAGTGAGAAACCGGACGAACCAGAGACTGCATTCGAAATGTCAATTGTACTAAAGCCGAATGCCTCACCATTTTATGTAGTGCCCAGGAGGATATCGTTCTATGAAAGAGGTCAGGTGGGTGCCATAATACAAGATTTGTTGGATAGGGGAATTATAAGGGAAAGTAATTCGGAATTTTGTTCACCGATAGTGATAGTACGGAAAAAGGATGGTAAAATAAGATTGTGTGTTGACTATAGGGAACTTAACAAACGGGTGGTGCGCGATCCTTACCCTAGTCCCAGAATAGATGATTGCTTAGACTCGCTTAAGTCTAAGAGGTATTTTACGAAGCTAGATCTGAAAGACGCTTTCTTTCATGTGGTGGTGGCTGAGACTAGTAGAAAATACACAAGCTTTGTGTGTGCACAGGGACATAATGAATACAACCGTATGCCATTTGGATATTGTAATAGCCCGAATGTATTTATAAGATATGTAAGTGACATTTTTCGTCGTTTTATAGTGAACTGTGAAGTGATAGTGTATATGGACGATTTATTAATCGCCACAGAAACAATTGAGGAGAATATTGAAGTGTTGCGTAGGGTGTTAAAAGTGATTAGTAGAAATAAACTAGAATTAAAATTAAGTAAGTGCAGTTTTGTGTTCAAGAGCATTGATTATTTAGGTTACCATATAGATGTGAATGGCATAAGGCCGAGTGATGCAAACATTGAGGCGATTGTAGATATACCCATTCCAAAGACATTCAGACAGTTGAGGAGCTTTATAGGCCTAGCCAGTTATTTCCGTAAGTTTATTAAGGACTTTAGTGTTAAGTGTAAGCCATTGTATGATTTGTGTAAGAATGGTGAAAGCTTTGTGATTGACGGTGATGTAGTGGAAGCCATAAACAATATTAAGAATGAATTAGTGAATAAACCAGTGTTAGCGATTTACTCACCTAGTGCGATAACAGAACTACATACAGACGGTAGTGCGAAGGGTTATGGAGCAGTACTTGTGCAAAAGCAGGCTAATGGGAAATGGCACCCAGTCTGCTACTATAGTAAGAGATCCACGTTGTCGGAGTCGAAGCTGCACAGTTTCGAATTGGAGATGTTAGCTATAGTAAATGCCTTGCAAAGGTTCCATGTCTATTTATTTGGAATTCATTTTAAGCTGGTGACGGATTGTAACAGCCTGAAGCTGGCTCTACAGAAGAAGGAAATAAATCCAAAATTATTGAGGTGGTCGCTAGTATTGTCGAATTATGACTATGAGCTAGAGCATCGCGCAGCGGCAAGGATGCAGCACGTCGATGCACTTAGCAGGTGCCATGAACTACTAGTAATCGAGGAGAACAGCTTTGACCGAGTTCTGGCAATAAGACAAGGCCAGGATCCGTTGATTAGGCGAATTCGAGATGGTTTGGAGAGAGAACAGCATCAGCTGTATGAACTAAGGGACGGATTAGTGTACAGAAAGTTCAAGGAGAGGCTTTTATTTTTGGTGCCGTCATTAATGGTAGAAGAGGTGTCTAGATTAATGCATGAACAGCTAGGGCATGCGGGCGTAGAAAGGACGGCGATGACATTGAGGAAACAATATTGGTTCAGCAATATGAACCAGATAGTAAATGAGGTTATACATAAATGCTTGAAGTGTATCGCCTTTTCAAGCTGGAAGGGTGAGTCTCGAGGAAGGTTACACAATATCCCGAAGGGTATGCTGCCTTTCAAGACGATTCATGTGGATCATTTGGGTCCACTACAGAAAACTAGAAAAGGCAATAAACACGTTCTAGTGGTGATAGACGCGTTCACAAAATATTGCAAATTATACCCATGCAAAACCACATCAGCAAAGGAGGTGGTTGGCTGGTTGACTCAGTATTTTGAGTATTATAGTGTACCGACTACCATAGTCGCGGATAGAGGGAGTTGCTACACGTCTGATTTCTTTAGGACATTTTTAGAGGAGCGAAACGTAAAAATAGTGCATATAGCTGCAGGAGCCCCTTGGGCGAATGGACAGGTGGAAAGAGCAAACCGAACAATCGTTCCAATGTTGGCGAAATACACAGAAGATTTAAGCGGTTGGGACGCAGTTCTGTATAAGGTAGAATACGCCTTGAATAATGCGGTGTGTAAGAGCACGGGTGAGACCCCCAGTATTCTATTATTCGGAGTGACACAACGGGGAGAAGTTAAGGATGAAGTGAGAGATTATCTGCTGCAGAATGAGTCGTATGACAAGGACGAAATTAGAAAGCAGGCAGCCCAAACGATAGAAAGGGGGCAAGATTATAATAAAAGATACCATGATAAGCGCAGTAAGGAGGCGGAGAAGTATAAGATTGGAGATATGGTAATGATCACCAATGTGGACACTACTATTGGTGTGAACAAGAAATTGTTACCAAAGTATAAGGGACCATATTTAGTTAAGAAGGTGCTGGACCATGACCGGTATGCCATAGGCGATGTGGAGGGATTCCAAGTAACGCAGATGCCAATGGAAACCATAATTGATCCAAGCAGAATGCGGTTATGGTTTAGGCCAGAAGAGGACTATGGCCTCGAAGGGAGTGAGGGTTCTGAAATGGAAGAAGAACAGACTGATGTGAGTAGTGAGGGTGTTGTTAGTGACAACGAATGAACTTGTATCTAGGACTAATCGTATGATAACAATAAGTGATGGCGACAAAGTTGGTAGAGACAATAAGTGAATGAAATATGATTTATGTTGTAATGGTTTTATGATTTGTGTTGTAATATTAGATTTAGATTACTGTTGTATTAGATCTCATCAGTCGGGGACGCCTGTGAGGTCAGGATTGGCCGAACTATAATATTGTATGTCTGTCATTTGAATATAACGGCCAAGAGTGTCTATCCTGACGTGTATGTGCTCTATGGTGTGTCATATGTAGAGTGTCTGATCCCTTACGGAACAGATGTATGTATCTGTGTGCGAGTCGGTGTCTGGCGGTAACTTGAGTGTTGAACAGTTCGGCGTTGTGTTAATTTTGGTGAATTATTAAATGTGTTGTATGAAGTAAAAGGTGTTTTATTAATTAATTAATGCTAGAATAAAGCTAGCTTAAAATATATATATATGTATATATATATTATATATCATTAAGAAAAATTAAGAAACTTGAAAAAATTCTAAAAGATTATTATTTATTTATATAATACATACACATTATATACATTATTATATTAATTTCAGATAAAGGATAATAATTTATTGAAAGCATTAGATTCATCAGTAATGGAGATTCCATGCTTGAATGAGAAAGTAATATTAAATGAAGCATCAAATGAACGAATGACTCATAAATTGACTGAGAGGCGAGCAATTTTTGATGAAACTAAGGGAGAGTTAAGCACAAGTGAAAACTCATGTAATATTAGTTTACATACAATTAAAGAAAGCATAGATGAAGTGCAGGTTTGTTTTCATATTTTATATCACTGACAGTTCAAAAAACAATGCTTCTAATGATAAGTTTGAGAGTGTTTTTTGAAATATAAAAGTATAGAATAACATGTTTATTAAAATGAGACAGTCTTAAATCCATTTTTAGAAAACACTAAAAAAAGTTTTTACTTATATTTTGGACCATGATATTGAAAAAAGACCTGTATCAGAAGTGTCCTGTGAAAGCAGTGGTTTTCAAGAAGATGTTCACTTAGAATCATCTGAAAGCATTACTGACCTTGATGTACAGGAACAACAAGATAACCATTTATCTCAGCAGGCAGCTTTAACAACAGGGCTCCAACAATTAAATAAGGAATTGGCTTGGAAGCGAACATTAGTGGCACAAGTTGCACAAAAAGTGAATATGCCAATACCTGAACCTAAATATGCTCCAAAAGACTTATTTGATATGATTGCTGACCCAAGGCGTTCAGTTGATGCCCATAAAGGTATTATTACAATCAAATATATTAATCTGATATTTTTATAGCAACAAAAATATGTAAATATGTGAAAAGATACAATGTTAGTATGGGAAAGTTAAAATAATTTTCATTGTATCTGCTTAGAGCGCTGTACTGAACTGGAGAATCAGCTAACAGAAGCAGTGGCGAAAGTTGCTCAATATCAACAGGAAATGGATAAGCTACGTGAGCAACATAGACATGAATTGGCTGAATTAATGACATATGGAAACAGAAATGATATTAAGAATTGTAGAACACCTGAAAAAAAGGCTAAGAAAATGAAAAAAAGATCCAGATCATCTTAAGCTGGATTTCGAGCCAATGAATTCATCAGAAAGTGATGATGAGGTTTATGCAGATTCGGCTAAAGCTTTGTGCATCTTGTTTCTCCAAATTAAATTAAAATTAAAGCATGAGATATACATAAATATCAATATTTTCAATTACTCTCTAATATATTAGCAAATTAGTTGGCAGTGGTTTTCTCTCTCCGATGGTATCAATTGATTTTTTAGGTTTGCTCACGTAGTTGAAATATAAAAACTTTTTGTTATTGGATAGCAGACAAAAAAAACGGCAGTGTAAAAATTGGTTTGATAAATTTTGTTCTGGTGATTTTTCACTCAAATATGAAAACGCTCTGGTCGTCCAACTTGTCTGAATAAAAAATTGATTACAAAAGTGATCTAAATTCACAAAACGAAATGGTGATTTATTCCATTATTGGCATCACATATTTTTGGCTACTCAACAAAAATTACTAGACCATATAATGCTGACCTTGCCTTTTTTTATTACTTTTGGTTTTGATCTTTACAAAACTCCTTTAATGCTAAACAATTCAATGATTATTCTTGATTCAGTTTTTGTTAATAATAACCAGAAGTTTTTAGAAGTGGGATTATGCTTGCTTGAAGTAGCTTAAAAGATGACAAAAATCAGTGATAAAAATAGACAATGCATTTCAGAATAAAGTTATTTAGTTTCATAAAAAAAATGTTGATTTTCTTCCGCACTTAATTTAGTTGCCAACTTGATATTATATAATCATGTTTATAAGTTTTTTTGAAAAACTTTCCTTTTGGTCAATTATTCCTTTTTTTGCTCATATACAGAAACTGCCAAGGCATAAGCGAGTGTCAGCAGGTGTTAAACGTAACAAAAATGATGAAATCCAATGTAACTGTAAAGGTGAATGTCAAACTAGATTGTGTGGTTGTCGAAGAAACAACAGGAAATGTTACAGGAAATGCAAGTGCTCAAAAGAAAACTGCAAAAATATGTAATAACACCAAATCAGATACTAGTGAATGCAGGTGATATGTTTTTTCTTAAATATAAGGATATATCCTTATATTTAAGAAAAAACATATCATATCATATATGAAATGAGTAATAATACTGACAATATTTTCAAGATTAATAATTACCTGTTTTAATGCCATATTATTACTTAAAAGGCTGAATTAGATGTTTAATTAGTATAGAAGAATCAACATTTAAATGAGAAATAATTATAAGTAATTTCATGAATTTCTTCTTAGATTGGAATAATTAGAAACAAAAAATGAATTGTTGATCTAATACATTCCATTGATTTTAAATTTCTAAAAATAATTATTTAATGTTTATTATAGGTTAATAATATAATATTAAATTAGTATTGCTTGTTATTGTAGATTTAATTTTTTTCTTAACGCAAAGGCTCGTTTTACGAAAAATGTATATATAGTTAAAATAGTGTATAGAAAATTTACATACAGCTAAGAATTTTAAAATGTAACTTGAGTTGAGTCTTAGAAATTTTTACTAAACAGCATATAAAAGGTGCAAAGCAATGGTTTTAAAGGTCTTTTTGAAAGATTAGGTTTTGATTAGTTTTAAGTATTTTGATATCAAACTGTATATATGTAATAGTTAATAAAAATAAATCTATTTTATTAAATGTATTGTTTTTGTTAAGTTCTTTTGATGTCTGTTCGCCGATTCAACAAAATCCAGGTCTATGGAATTTCATTGTTTAGTTTCAAATGCTTGTCAGGTGAGCAATTTATCAATAATTATTGAATTAAATCATACTAAAAAAAAACTTCTTCAAATCGACCAAAAATGGTTTAAATAAGAATTACATTTTTATAGGTTTAAAGAAATTCATATAGGTAAAACATTAATTTCAGTATCTGTTTAGTTTTTTTTTTCTTCAAATAACAATTAATATTTAGTATTAGATTCAATTTCTAAAGTATAACTGTACTTTTTATTTGATTTATAGATTTAGTGGAGAAAAGTTATATTGAAAAAAATTATCTACTTAGAAGAGGAACCAGTGCCGACATACTTTTAGTATGATAACACAAGAGCTATATGACAAGCATCATAATGAAATGGTTAACAATGTTATATGTAAATAAGCATGTGTTTTAAAAATAAGTTTTTATAATCACAAAAATGTGAATAAAACATTTATATAAACAGCACTAAATGAATGTCAATCAAACTCTTAAAAAAAGCTTAATAATTTTTGCTTCTTTATTTTATTTCCTTCCCATAGAGACGATTTTAAAAAATTGAAAATATCATTAGTTTCTCGTAAAGATCGGCGGGGTCGTTTTTTCGTAATCAATTGTTAGTTTTTTGAGGATTTCATTAATATATATATATATATTATAATATTGTATGTCTGTCATTTGAATATAACGGCCAAGAGTGTCTATCCTGACGTGTATGTGCTCTATGGTGTGTCATATGTAGAGTGTCTGATCCCTTACGGAACAGAAGTATGTATCTGTGTGCGAGTCGGTGTCTGGCGGTAACTTGAGTGTTGAACAGTTCGGCGTTGTGTTAATTTGGTGAATTATTAAATGTGTTGTATGAAGTAAAAGGTGTTTTATTAATTAATTAATGCTAGAATAAAGCTAGCTTAAAGCTCAGAAGTGGGATTGGATCAAAACGTGGAGAATTTTATTAGAGAACATTATTGGTGTGGATTATTGAAATAGGCGATTTCAGTAATCTTTTTTTTGGAGTGCCCGTGTTATTAATCAGGCGGATTATAATTACGGGGTGCGATAGAAAGCAAGGTGTGCTTCGCTATCGTACAAGTGCGGGTGTTATTTTGTAAGTTTTGTGTGTTTGTGTGTTGTGCTAAAGTGAGGTTAGCACGTGGGTAACCAAAATAAGAACAGAGTGGAGAGAAAATATCAAAAGCAGGGCGTAATATTGACGTTGGCGAGTCGCGGAGCTGCGATGTGTGTAATTAAAAACTGGAGATTGCGGAAATAAAATAAGATTTGGTGAGATGGCTACTGGTGGTGATGCTGAGAGCTTGGTGCCCGAAGCCTTAAGAGTGCTATCGTTGACGGACTTGATTAATCTTATTAGGGCGACAACCAGTAATAAAAACGATAGCATCTCGAGCAGCGAGTGGTTGGCGACGATACCGATATTCGACGGGTCGTCTGAGCAATGCATCGAGGCGTGGTTTGAACGGGTTGAGACCGTCCGGGATGCATACGAGGTGCCTAAGAAAAAGATGGCGGTGCTGATAACATCGAAGCTGTCGGGGCGGGCGAGGCGATTATATGACAGCAAGGCAGAGTATGCGACATATTCATACGACGAGCTGAAGAGGGTGCTAACAGCGTTTTTCAAAAATGGAGAAGACAGGATGACTAGAATGAAGCGCTTTGAGTCTCGGAGGTGGCGAAAACAGGAACCGTTTAGCGCATACTTTCAGGAGAAGATGGCGCTAGGGAATAGGTTGGGTTTTATGGAGTCCGATCTACTGGCTTATATGATAGACGGCTTCGACAACCCGCCACTCCAGGCTCAAGCCAAGATGAGCCAATTTAAGGATTTAGCAACTCTGCTAGGTGTAATGAATGAGTTGACAGCGGAGGAACGCGGATGCAATATGATGCCGCCTACGAGGGTACAGCCAACAGTGTTTCCTAGAGTGGAAACACAAGGCACATATCCTACGGTGAGGTGTTTTAATTGTGGCGGAGTGGGACATATGGCGTCCAGGTGCATCAAACCGAAGAACGATGGAGTGGCGTGCTACGACCGTGGCTCAAAGGAGCATCAGCAGAGATTCTGCAAAAATGTCCGGAGTACGGCGCAGGTGGCGCCTGACAGCACTACATTTCGAGTTAACGAAATATTGGCGATTGATGGTGAGATTACCACAGACGGAGCAAATATAAATATATCAGATGAAAATGACTACGAAGTGGTAGCGACAGTAGAAGACCTGGAGAGTGAAAAACCGGAGGAACCAGAGACTGCATTCGAAATGCATGACTATGGAGTGATAGCGACAGCAGGAGATCTGGTAGAAAAGGAATATTTGGAGAGTGAAAAGCCTGAAGAAACAGAGACTGCATTCGAGATGCATGGCTATGGAGCGATAGCGACAGCAGAAGATTTGGAGACTGAAAAACAGGAAGAGCCGGAGACTGCATTTGAAATGCATGGCTATGGAGTGGTCGCGACAGTAGGAGATCTGGTCAGAGAGGAATATTTGGAGACTGAAAAACGGGTGGTGCGCGATCCTTACCCCAGTCCAAGAATAGATGATTGCTTGGACTCACCGAAGTCTAAGAGGTATTTTACGAAGCTAGATCTGGAGAACGCTTTCTTTCATGTGGTGGTGGCTGAGACTAGTAGAAAATACACTAGCTTGGGGTGTGCACAGGGAGAATATGAATACAACCGTATGCCATTTGGGTATTGTAATAGCCCGAATGTATCTATGAGATATGTAAGTGACATTTTTCGTTGTTTTGTGATGAACTGTGAAGTTATAGTGTACATGAACGATTTACTAATGGCCACAGAAACAATTGAGGAGAATATTGAAGTGTTGCGTAGGGTGTTAGAGATGATTCGTAGAAATAAGCTAGAACTAAAATTAAATAAGTGTATAAAAATAATAGGCGTATAAGGACAATAAGTGATGGCGACAAAGTTGGTAGAGACAATAAGTGAATGAAATATGATTTATGTTGTAATGGTTTATGATTTATGTTGTAATGGTTTTATGATTTGTGTTGTAATATTAGATTTAGATTACTGTTGTATTAGATCTCATCAGTCGGGGACGCCTGTGAGGTCAGGATTGGCCGAACTATAATATTGTATGTCTGTCATTTGAATATAACGGCCAAGAGTGTCTATCCTGACGTGTATGTGCTCTATGGTGTGTCATATGTAGAGTGTCTGATCCCTTACGGAACAGAAGTATGTATCTGTGTGCGAGTCGGTGTCTGGCGGTAACTTGAGTGTTGAACAGTTCGGCGTTGTGTTAATTTGGTGAATTATTAAATGTGTTGTATGAAGTAAAAGGTGTTTTATTAATTAATTAATGCTAGAATAAAGCTAGCTTAAAATATATAGCTCATGGTTTTAACCAATATCTTAAAAAATCATTAAAGTTTGAAATTAATGTTATGACGATTATTTACACATATCGTGAACATGCAACTTGCCTTCAGACAAAATGCCACTTTCTCCTAGTTAAAACTCGTTTTATTAGCAGAACATCGTGGTGATTGAAAACTAGAAAAATAAGACAACTAAAAGGAGACTATTCAAATAACTGTTATTAAACGGATATAATAATACACAGTGGCGTAACTATAGGGTGGCGTGGGTGGCAAAATGCCATGGGCCCCCGACCTAAGGGGGCCCCGGCCCAGGAAACCGAGACTCGGAAATACCTTTTTACACTGTACAAATTTTTTATTTTATTTAAAACTTACATTTAATATTTTTTAAATTCAAAGTCGGAGTTAATTAATTCCTAGCCTAATTATTCAACTAGGCTTGCATCGAACTTACATTCGGCCGAATATTTAGTTAGTTAAAACCAAAGGAGTCGCTGCCGCACAGCGAAAGTATTGTGTTTTATCTTTTATGCGATGGATCTGCATCGGAAAATCTTTAGTTTATATAATATATCAAGAATGAATTAATGAATTTATTATTGTATATATAATAATTTATACTTTATCAACTTTTAAGATAAAAAACGAACACGTGAAAAACTCTTTTCTCAACATTAGTAGCGTGCCTTCGCGGGGCCTCGTATCAAAATTTGTTTGGGGGCCCCCTTAAGAAGAAATTTTTTATCACAATATATTTGCGATTTTTTTGCGATTACTATAACTTGCCCTACGGAGAGTTAAAAATACATAATATTAGAAGAATAGTTATTTATCATTCTAATTATTTTTCTATCTAATTTTCTATAATTTTCCGAGCTTTTCATAAATGATCCAGATAAAAATATTCTCATCTTATTCGAAAAACTGAATTATTAAGTGATCTTTAGATTCTAAAGTTTCTGTCCCTGGGAACAATAGTGCCAGGTCTGATAGACGTTTCTGTCCTAAAGTTTTTACGTATTTTTTTTAGTTTTAATTTTGAATTTCGTTGTATTCGTGAAGCACATACAAAGTTTTAAAATCTTTTCAAAATATTTTGCAGCAGAAATAAATTCTTTTAAAGCATTAGCTTACAAGTTGAAGTTCAATACCGCTCGATTACTACGTCCAAGTTATTTAATTTTTTATAAATCATTGGTTTGCTTTAGATATTTCTTACGCTCGTTGGGCCATTCTGAATCGAATGAGACCAAATTTGTGAAAAGTATGTATGTATATGTGTGGGCATGTGTGAACAGATTTTTTGCCGTAAATCAACGTTTTCGCAAAAACGTCTGGACCGATTTCAATAATTTAAAAGCCATTCGATGTATCTCGATGAGGGCTAGCGTTTCTAAGTTTTGAGCGACGATCGGCCGGGCCGTTTCTTTGTAAATCGCAGAAAAATGAAAAAAATTCCGTCCACGTTCTAGCCCGCAATCCTGAATCGATTTTGAAAATTCAAAAACCGTTCGAAAGATATTGGTTGGGAATCGTGCTGATTAGTTTTTGGTAAAGACCGGCCGGGCCGTTTACTTGTAATAAAGTTCAAAAAGAAAAAGAATACGACGATTTTTATGATTTTTTTTGACAGTCGTAATTATAGTCTTGTAGATCATACTAAAAATATTACGGACCTACGACAAGTCGTTTAGTTTTAAAAATTCTTCAAAGTTTTCAAAAATTAGTATCGTTCTTTTGGCATTTGTCAAAATTAGACTTTTGATCGACGTTTTCTCAAAAACCCCTGAATCTTTTTCAGAAATTTATAAGCTTTTAGAGAATACTCGGAATACTTTTAATTACTCATAAATTAATTTATATTTTATTGATTAAGTCGATTATTTATACATACCGTGAAGTTCATGTAACTTTCCGCAAGGCAAAATACCAATACCAACTATAGTTAACTATAGTTAAATCATAAATTTTTATAAAGATTGAACGTCACTACTTAATCAATAAAATTAAAAGAAGAAATTGTTAATGGAAGATTATGTAATAATTAAATTTAAGAAAATGGTATTTGTTTTAAATTTTTATTAAAAAAATACGTTTTTTAATTTCCGTTTATTCTAACGTTGAATATATTCACTAATATTTAATGTTTGATTTTGAAGAAATATTAGGTTTTATGTATTTTTTGGTATTTTTATAATATTACAACTAAATTATAATTATACATCTAGATCAATACTTGACTTTTCTGCCTTTTGTATAATTTCATAATTTAAAGCCATAAAATATAAATTAGTCGAAGTTGGCTTGCTAATTGTGAATAAATTCATTAAAAATTGTTTTAGCCAATAGTAAAACAGCGTGTAAATGACTATTACCGCTTATTAAACAAAATTAGATAAATTAAAAATTGAGTACCACGATAGGGCCCCATCGGAAGACTTTGCCACGGTCCCCGGAGGATCTAGTTACGCCACTGGATCATTCAATTCATGAAAGCTCTCAATATAAATTTTATGCAATGATGTAAAATCAGATGGAAATTTTGTATGAATTTTGAATACATATAACAAAACGTAATATTTTGTAAACTCTCACAAAATCATCATTTTTAACTTCCCGTAGGGCAAGTTATAGTAATCGCAAAAAATCGTAAATGAAAATTTTATATATCTTTACGTTTCAAAGGTTTCTGAATATTTTGGCATACCTTATAAAAAATAGATGTATGTGTGTGTGTGCGTGTGTATGTGTGTATGTGTGTGTGCGGATACAAATTTTCGTCGACGATTTTGGGAACACGGATCAACCGATTTGAATAATTCAAACATTCGATTCGTATTGATAAGGAGACGTGCTGATTAGTTTTTGGCGGAGGCAGGTCTAGCCGTTCCGAAGATACGGGGCAAAACGTGCCAAAAACGGTAACTCAGTTTTTAAGAGAACGGAGCGTCCGATTTGAATAATTCATAAAACATTTTATTTTTATTGATGATTTGTATTTGAAGATGAAGAATTGATCAAATTTTCATGAAGGCAGGTCTAGCGGTTTCGAAGATCTAATGAAAAAAGTAAAAAAAATGCCATTTGGCGGTCAAAAATGGCATGTGAACATCAAATTATCAGATATTTTATAGAGATTTTAACAATAAGTATAAATTTTGTTTATATGCCTATGGGTTCCGTACCAATGTTTATCCGTTAGACGGCGACGCGGCGCTTACGCGCTTTGACATTTCGTCTCTATGCAGTTAAAGCAGTACGATTGCTTTAAAAAAAAGTTCAGAATTTCCAAAATATGTCAAAATAAAGAAAACTTTTTTTTTCAAAAAGTTGTTTTTCAAAAAAAAGTAATTTTTAGTCAAATTTATAGTTTCTCAAAAATCTATTTTTTCGAAGTAAAAAAACATAGTCAGATGATTTTTTGTTTGATGTGTCTTATTGATTATTATGTTTTTCGTTTAGTTTTTACAATATAATTGCTCAAAGTTAAATTGGACCTGCCTAACTTTATATATATATGTATTTTTTTAAAAATAATCTGCGTCTTTGACATGAGTCAAAATTTGACCTTTTCTCGACGATTTCTCGTCTGAACCGATGTTAAAATTTAAAAACTATAAAATGAAACTGGATAAGCGCTTGCGTTGATTAGTTTTTTTGAGAAAATTGGTCGATCCGTTTCTTTACTATTGGCAGAAAAGTGCAAAAATTATCGTCCATGTTTTTGTCAAAAATTCTTAAGCGTTTTTGTTTAAACTATTCGATTGATATTATTTGAAAATAAATGGTTTCTGGCGAAGATTTCATTAATTTCATTTCTATTTTTTCATAATAGATTGTCATTTTTTTGGGCATTCATTGAAACTTTGAATAGCGATAGAGTTTCTGCTCTAAATGAACGTACTAAACTATATTAAGGCCTGCGACAAGTGGTTTACTTATGATAATTAAAGTTTGGATGATTTGGCCGCGCTTTTAAAAAATTCACCGTGTTTATGTATTCGGCTTCGTATTACGTATGTGTTCGTTTTCCATCAATGTGTAATATTCAAACCATTTTTTCAAAAAAAATAATTACTATATTTGAAAAAAAAAACAATTTGATTTCTCTAGAAATTGTTTAGAATATACCTTATTTAGCAAAACAACAGTCGAGTATGGTGCTCGGTATGGGCGTGTTTCTCGCTTCACAATGTTACATTTCATAACTTTTAGTCAAATTAGTTTTCAAATGTTTTAGTTATTCATAATTTTCTCTAAAAAAATGTTATTCTTAATATGTTATTAAGTTTAATTTTTAAAATAAATTTTTGTTGAGTGTTTTTGTCCTGTGGTGTGTATAATGTTTCTCTTTGTTATAATTAATCTATATTGGTGTTTATATTAGTTAATAAAATTTTCAAATCGTTGTAGTTGCTGAATGATGACACGCATTTTGTGTCGAAACGTATAAATAAGTTTTTATACTTTATACCTCTTTTATTTCGACGAATGGGCTGCTAGTTACTTTGAAATATATATATATATTATTGTGTAACAATGCATTTCGTGCGGGTTTAATAAATAATCAAAATACAAGGACAGCGCACGAATGCGGAAGTACACATATGTCACGTCCTATATTGAATAAATAGACTAGTTATCGTCCAGCAAAGACAGTGATGCCTTAGGCAGAAGTCTAGCCAGTGATGTTTTAGGAAAGATTAGAGAGTATGTCTTAGCACGAATCTATGCTAGTTTGTGATGTGAAGTTATTAAAGATTAAATAAAGTTATAGTCGAATTTAGATTCAGTGTTTGTATTCTACTTTGCGTAAAGACATCTTTCAGCCTATACCAATATAAAGTGCTCACGGTTCTGAGGAGACTCATACCAGTGTTGTTATTTTCTATTATAAACTCTAAGCTCTGCCCACGACACCAGAACAAGGTTGGACTGATCTAGCACCCCTTGGAGAGTGGATCAATCTACATTTGGAACCCAACCCAATCCAATCAACCCTACAACAACAACCCATAACATTTCATGGTGTCAAGCGGTGGTTTTACCTCGTGGTGAAGTGCAGTGTTGAGTGTGCTGTGAGTGTCGAGCAAGCAGCTGAGTAGCAGAAATTTTGCATCCGGCGCCGCAGCAACAGCTAAAAACCAGCAGGATCAGGACTGGCACGAAGTATCAGAGGCATTAAAGGTGGCGGCATACCAAATAACACCGTGAGAAAGGCGACTCTACGCAGAGGGACAAGGACATACTCTCCCCAAATCGACGCAGACTTCTCGATTAAGGCTCACTCCCCAAGTAAGAAAAACCAATCCTTCAACATATCCAGACCAGAACATCATAGTCGTCAATTTTTTTAAGATTTTATTTATCAATTAGAATATAAATAATCATATTTTGTCAATTTGAACTTTTTTAAGTATTAGGATTTTGGTTGTACTTGGGTAACATTTTTGTAACAATGGGTAGTTCGATTATTGTTCACACACCACTATTATTTTGTTGACTTCATATAACCATCAAGGTTAAGTTCAAGCAAATATTGTTAACTAAGCATTTTTTAACAAAAACAATTACGAGCATTGCCAGGTCCGAATTTCATAACAGAAATATTTCATTATTTCAAAATAATTGTAAAGATTAGAAATAAAGTCATCAAGTAATAAAATAAAGACTCAGAAAGTAATATTGAAAAGTTAGTGACTCTAGTTAATGACTTTGAGTATCCTATCAAGAGTAAATTTACATCTGTTGATCTTTTCATTACGTCGCGATTTTTAATGTGGCTTTAAATGCCAGTATAAAGGCGAAATGCCTAAAGGATTTAGTGTAGCCATTGTGCCACTTTTCAGGCGATAGTGCCAATCCTTCATTTCAGATAGCCTAATATTAAATTGTTCAAAAGAAACAATAGGTATCTGACAAATAAATAATTAATAAGGGTAGGAAAAACCCGAATGGAGACTCGTAAGGTTAGTGAAAACCGCGAGATCTTAAATATATTCGACGTAATTTTGATGACTTATAAGACTCATGAATCCGCGGGAACGAGTCGATAAATCTTTCAAATAAATTTATTTCGTTATTTTCATTTTAGGACCAAAACACGCTCGTTTATTGCATCGATAATATTAAATATTGCATGAGAATAATTTTCCTCTACTAAAGTTAGATATAGAAATGATTTTAAAAATATTACATAAGAATAAAATTTTAATTTGTGATCGAATATTACATAAAATGAAATTAGAAGTTTGGTGTGAAAACAATTGAACTTGAATATGCAATTTTCAATAATAATTAAATTTAATCAACTGCCCATACCACAAAATGTTACAGAATGAAGGGGATAAATTTAAATTAATGTCAATAATAGCAATGTAACTATCCCCATGGAACAGAATTATAAATGGAAAAAAAAAAAAAAATAGGAAAATAGAAAAAGTCCATGTTTGAATTATTGATACTAAATGATTTCATTTTAAATTCAATTCATTTTGTTGGTGCTATATTGAACGAAAAATAATTCCTAAGTTTTCTCTACAAATATAATAAATTTTATTTTGAAAATTAGTAAGCGATTGAGTAAATTTGTTTCTATTATAGTAATTGCATAAATTAACGATAATAATATCTCTCCTAAATATTTTTATAATTGTTCATACTTAATGTAATTTCGATTATTTGCGTTAATGGTATAAGAAGTTTTATCGTATTTCTATTTTGAAACCTGAGTAAAGAAATATCACGTAACATTCGGTTTCAAATTTTAACGAGACACGCTTATGCTGTAGTAACTTCATTTTATTCACTATTTAAGCAGATTTTTTCAACAAGTTTTTTTTATCAAGAGCAAGAAGAATTTGAATTTTATAGATACAGAATTTCTTTTAGAAATCTGCGAAGGGTAAAAAGAAAAAAAGGGTCATCTTCATCTAGCATTCATTCTTTGAACTTTGCGTATCATTTTATGTAAATGTTAGTAACCTGGCTTTCGAGCGGTCTAACGCCAAAACAGACGATATCGCAGTTCAGAATGATACTATTTTCAATTCAATTAATATTTATTCCCTGCAATCGCGAATCATTTTTTTACGTTGATAAAGTTAGTAACCCGGCTTTCGAGCGGTCTAACGCCAACATCGTAGATATCGCAGTTCAGGATGATATAATTTAAAATTTGGCTTCTGATGACTATTAAGCCTCAAAGGTAAAGTCTGTGCAATAAATTGCAAAATTACCCTTCTAAATATAATAATCCCATTATTTTACTATTTTTTATTATTAACGGTATCTAAATCCTTGAGTAAATTCTAGCTAAATTTATATAATTGTACATGATTGTACCTTCGATCAATTGGGTAACATATTGTAAGAAGATTCATCATATCATGTAACATGAACGATACAAATTTCAAAATATTAATTAACTTAATTTAATTATGATTATTTTTGCGAACTTTTGAATTTTTATGAATCTTGACGTTTATACAAAAACTTTGTTTCTGTAATTATCTGAAAATTTGAGTATATTTCTAACTTTCAGCATATTTATATCAATTATAATACCAATAATTTGAAATTTTACTTTTTGGTTTATTGAATTATTCTTAAAAAATTTTAATACACTCGTGATTATGCATTTAATTGATAATAAATAACTATGAATTTCGAGCGTTCAAATATAATAAGACCAACAACAAAAATAGAATTTTTATCACCTTTAATTATTTATTCACTTATAACAAAAGTAATTTGATGAGTAGTATCAATAATTCACATGGAAACAAAATATAGAAAAAATATATAATAATATATTTGTATCAATTATTCTGAAATTGAATGGCCACTCATTTTTTATTAATATTGACATTCTAAACATGATAATTTCAATTTAATATTTTTATATTGTATATTTATAATGTTCAAAATAAGAATTTGAAAATAAAAGTTAAAATCAAGAGGGCCTACAGAAATGTATTAATGTAGAAGTATGTGACATCACAAAATTATTAGATTACAAGACAAATTATCACTATCTTCCATTTCTATCTAGATGTAATGCATCAGAATGGCAACAAGTGTGCAAGCTATTTTTTAAAATTTTCGAAGATTGATGCAGGATTCTCATATAGTTAGAATTCAGTTAGAAATAATCGCGCGATTTTTAAACATCCTATTAAAAATATTGAACTGAATCTGACAGAGTATTTTGATCATATTTTAAATTCGAATCAAATAAATAAATTAGCATAAAAATTCAACAATTTATGATAATATTAAATTTGTGAAAAAAGAGATCTTGCACCTTGTTAATATTCTTATGCAAATAGACTAATTAATGATAGTGATAATGGATCAAATAATTAATTTTATCACAGAAATTTTTAGAAGTTTTATTGATGTATATAAATCAAATAGGTCACAACTTCGCTTTGTCTACTAATCATTTTAAAGCAGTCACACAAGTTATGCAACTATGCGGATTCATATGGTATTAGATTGCATACTATATCCAATAAGAATAATGTAACTAATCATTGTTTGTAATATTTTGCTGTATTATCAAAATCCTACTTTTGAAATTAAACAAACTACTGAAGCTAAATCAAAATCATTTTAATGAACTATTAAAAATCACAATATGCAGCAAAGTATTACAACAATATTAGATTTTTTTTTATGTTAATTTTTTACCAATATTATCAATATCAGAATTATTAACTAATTATTGCTTGCAGACATACTACAAAATTTTATACTTTTACTTTTTTTATATTTTGCAAATAATTTTCAATTTTTTTTTTCTCTCTCTCTTTTGTAACAATCAATTATACCATAGATTGCTATTTTTAACTTTTTATATTTATCGAGGACGATAAATTTTTTAAGAGGGGAAGAACCTCAAAAATTTGCAATTTTTTTTTCTTTTATGTTTCCTGAGGACAGGCAACAATCTTTAGGGGTGGCGTATTGTGTAACAATGCATTTCGTGCGGGTTTAATAAATAATCAAAATACAAGGACAGCGCACGAATGCGGAAGTACACATATGTCACGTCCTATATTGAATAAATAGACTAGTTATCGTCCAGCAAAGACAGTGATGCCTTAGGCAGAAGTCTAGCCAGTGATGTTTTAGGAAAGATTAGAGAGTATGTCTTAGCACGAATCTATGCTAGTTTGTGATGTGAAGTTATTAAAGATTAAATAAAGTTATAGTCGAATTTAGATTCAGTGTTTGTATTCTACTTTGCGTAAAGACATCTTTCAGCCTATACCAATATAAAGTGCTCACGGTTCTGAGGAGACTCATACCAGTGTTGTTATTTTCTATTATAAACTCTAAGCTCTGCCCACGACACCAGAACAAGGTTGGACTGATCTAGCACCCCTTGGAGAGTGGATCAATCTACATTTGGAACCCAACCCAATCCAATCAACCCTACAACAACAACCCATAACATTTCAATATATATATATATATATATATATATATATATATATATATACTAGCTGACCCGGCAAACGTTGTTTTGCTAATTAAAGTATATTCTAAACAATTTCTAGGGAATCAAAAATATTAATACTTTAAGTGTATAAGGTACTGTCTTCCAAAAATACACAAACCTGAATGCTCTTTCAGACCGATTGTCTCCTACATTGGCTCTCCTTTTTACAATATTTCGAAACTCATTTCTGATGTCCTAAAAAATGTTACAATCAATTCTCCCTATTATGTTAAGAATTCGTACCAATTTGTGAATTTAATTAATAACCGCAACATCCCTGAAAATCACTTATTTCTAAGCTTAGATGTAGTCAACCTTTTTACATGTGTCCCACATGAATTAATCCTAAACTCAATCGATAAACGTTGGCACACAATTTGTAACTTTACTGACTTTCCGAAAACAGTCTTCACTCATATTATCAACACTATTTTAAATTACTCCTATTTCCATTGCCAAGACAACTTTTATTCTCAAATTAAAGGCGCAGCTATGGGATGTCCCTTATCTCCCGGAATCATCGACTTAGTTTTACAAACACTAGAAATTTCCGTTTTCTCAACTTTAAAATTTCAAATTAACTTTTATATTAGATATGTAGATGACACTTTTTTTATCATTAACAAAAATCATATAAACACAGTACTAGATCTCTTCAATAATTTAACAATAATATAATTTTCACACATGAACTACAAAATAACAACAGACTTAATTTCTTGGATGTATCCGTTTACAACACTAATAACTTTATTCGAACAAATTGGTATAGAAAAACGACATGGTCGGGTAGATACTTACACTATTCCTCATACTGTCCCAGAAACTATAAGATAAACACTATTATTTCCCTTACAGACCATGCTATTTTGTTGTCTCACCAAACTTTCCATCCACAAAATTTATCCCTAGTAAAAATAACTCTAATTGAAAATGGTTACCCAAAAAATCTCATTCATTCAGTTATTCAAAAAGACGAACTTTCTTAAAAACACAAATTAATTCTCCCAATACCAGTACTAACATCAAAAACACCAATCTTATTTACTGCAGCATACCATACGTTGAAGATTTATATTATTATTTTGCCAAAATTTTGTTAGAAGAAAACATTTTAGTATCAGGCTCATCCTTACACTCCTTCAACCAATTCTTTACGAACATTAAATCCCCCACCCCATCCAATCTCAATACTAATGTAGTATATTCTGTTTCTTGTAATGACTGTGCTTTTCAATATATTGGACAAACCTCCCAATATGTACACAAGAGAATGAGACAACATGAACTAAGTGTGGTCCACCATAAACAAAAAAATTTCAAAAGTACCCTAGTACAACACTCTATAGAAAACGCCCATTCATTTAATTTCACTCCAAAGATTTTATATCACGAAAGTTGCATCTTTAGAAGGTTATTCGCGGAGAGTTGTCTCATCCTCATAAACGTTTCTAACAGTGTCAACATTAGATCAGATCACAACCTATTACATGATTCATATTTAAATTTTTTACACTTTTTGACAAACAATTAATATCGACTTCCTTTTAAGATCAACAATTTAAGTATTCACACCCTAACATATAAAAAAAAAAACACACACATACAATCTCACATCTCTCGTTCAAGTGTTTACACGTGTTACAAAGGGCACACCAGTTTCATTTAGTTAATTTTCGTAAACCAATCGAACAACATCCAGAGAACAATATTATTTGTGTTTTCAAATAATAATTTTAAAAAAGACAAAGTTTTTTAGTAATTTTGATTTACAAAATCTAATTATTCGGCGGAAAATTAACTCACAAAATCATTTTTGTTAAAAAAGCTTGTTTAGTGAAAAAGTGCTAACAAATATTCAAACATACAGGTAATTAATTCAACTTTGTCATTAACCTTTTCTTAAAAAATTTCCATAACTTTCAAAAAAATTTTCTATTATGTTTAATATCCTGTTTTGATAATCCACTCATTTATTTTTATCATTTTTATTTTGAACATATTATCATATTTCTGTACATTATTATATTTTTTACAATTTAATTCATTATTTAAGAAAAATCTATTTTCTTTTCCTAAACATATTGTTTGCAAAAATCTCATCAAGATCATGTTTCTTGACAGATGTCCTGAAGATGGAACGTACCTAGTTCCGAAACGTCGACAATAAACAAATAATTAAATAAAGAAATTGTTTTTTTAAAAACTTTTCTTGTTTTTTATTTTGTATTATTTTTGGATTCTTGTTCGAAACTCTACAAAATATATATCTATCTATATATATAAATCTCGTGTCACGATGTTGGTTCGCGATGGACGCCCAAACTACTGAACCGATTTTGAATTTTATTGGATCATCGTGTGCATATATATCCAACTTAGGTTATAGGAAATTTTGAAAAGTAAATTTAGAATATAAATGCATAATTTTTATAAATTTCAAAAAATTTTGACAGAAAATGACCAAAAAAAAAACAAAACACTAAAATGACGATACCAAAACTTCCTCAAAACATTATAGATCACAATAAAAAAACGACATATTAAATTTAATATTATTAATAAACAAAATTTTGACAATTCACAAAAATTGAATTTTTGACGACTTCAATAAGAAACAAATACATTAATTATTCAAATTTTTGTTATAGTCAATATTGTAGATACAAAACATTATTGAAAAATATATTATATCACATTATATTAAATTTCGACCAAGAAGGAAATATTTATTTTATTTTATATTTTCTATAAATTCAGATACATTTTGAAAGAAATTTACTAAAAAAAAAAACAAAACACTAAAATGACAAATGTCACTATTTACGGATTTATGATTTCTGAAAAAAATTGACAATTTTAAAATATATTATTTTTACTTATTGAAAAAGGAACAGATGTATTATAATATATCCAACAGTTATATCCAAATTAGGCAAAATGCTATATTCAAAATAATAGTAATATATAACGTTTATAGATTTAAATAAATTTTGATAGTTGTAAACTAAAAAAAAAGTGAAATGTTATTTATCAATATCTATGGAATGTATTAGATGAATAAATTTATAATTTATATTTATTTGGTTTGCTTAACATATTAGTCCGGATACTAACACGTCCTCAAAACAGAATAAATCAGAATGAAAAAGCGACATATTGAATTTAACTTTAATTATAAACAAAATTTTGACAGGTCAAAAGAATTAATATGTTTAACGAATTCAAATAGGAACACATACATTAATTATTCCAACTTATATTACAAATCAAATTTAAGATACAGAATAATAAAATTTATCAAATTTAAATAAATTTGGACGGTTACGAATTTAAAACAAATGCCGAAAATGACGTTCGTTAATATTCCGGGAAATTTATGAATAAATTGATTTATGATTAAGATTTTATTTGCTTAAGTTGTTCATTCAGGTAAACATCACAAAATTAATATAAATCATGATTGAAAACTGAATATTATATCATATTATATTAAATTTCAAAGTGCTAAAAATCAAACATAAATTTGGACTCGAATTCCTCAGAACTTTATCCATGTTAGTTACAGGGATAGTATGAATATCAATTTATAGTCGGAAATTTATATCATAAGCGTTTTGTAAGTAATCACAAATTTTAAAAAATGCATTGAAATCGATGAGTGTCTAATCATGGAAAATTTTGAAAGAAAATATTAAAGGCTTATAGAAAGTTCTCAATAGTATGTGACCAATAGTATGTGAAACCATTTCTAAATAAAGCATCGTAGAACATGTTAAAATGTTAGCTAAAGGTAAATAGGACGTAATACCAAATAAGATATAACAAATTTATAAAAATCACTTGGTTATTCATTATACATTTTGTAATATACTCATTTATTCAAATATTTAATTATTTCAGTTTATTTATTATTTAAGTTAAAAAAAAACACTTTAGTCAATAGTATTGATCCATCATATTCAAATTTTAATTCCGATTTATTATTTTTGGATTGATATGAATTTTTTATAACAAAGGTTTCAAATTTGGTTGTCAAACGGATTCAAATTTCAATCAGACGAATTTTAATAAGGGCCGTTGCAACGCAAGGCTGGGTATGCTAGTATATATCTGTAAATCTCGTGTCACGATGTTGGTTCGCGATGGACGCCCAAACTACTGGACCGATTTTAAATTTTATTGGCTCATCGTGTGCATATATATCAAACTTAGGTTATAGGAAATTTTGAGAAGTAAATTTAAAATATAAATACATAATTTTTATAAATTTCAAAAATGACCAAAAAAAAACAAAACACTAAAATGACAAATGTCAAAATTTATGGAAATTCGAGAAAAAAAGATTAACGTTTTTGGAAAAAAAATTTGGCAGTTCAAAAATATAATTCAAAAACATATACATATTAAAGATATATCCAACATTTATATCCAAATTAGATGCAATGCTATATTCAAAATCACTGTTTATAGTTTAAAATCTAATTAAAAATCAATGTTTATAAATTTAAATAAAAGTTGACATTAAAAAAATGTGAATTGACATTTGTCAATATTTATAAAATTATTAGATAGATAGATTTATAATTTATATTTATTTGATTTGCTTACGAAATTAGTTCGGATACCAAAACTTCCTCAAAACATTATAGGTCACAATAAAAAATGACATATTAAATTTAATATTAATAATAAACAAAAATTTGACAGTTCAGAAAAATTGAATTTCTAACGACTTCAATAAGAAACAAATACATTAATTATTCCAATTAAATTTGTATTGTAAATACAAAACATCATTGAAAAATATTTTATATCATATTATATTAAATTTCGACCAAGAAGGAAATATTTATTTATTTTATATTTTTTATAAATTTCCATGAATTTTGACAGAAATTTACTAAAAAAAAACAAAACACTAAAATGACAAATGTCAATATTTATGGAAACTTCGAGAAAAACGATTTATGATTTCTGAAAAAAATTGACAATTCTAAAAATATATTACTTTTACTAATTGAAAAAGGAACAGATATATAGAATATATCCAACAGTTATATTCAAATTAGGCAAAATGCTATATTCAAATAATAGAAATATATAATATTTATAGATTTAAATAAATATTGATAGTTTTAAACTAAAAAAAAGAAAGTGTCATTTGTCAATATCTATGGAAAGTATTAGATGAATAAATTTATAATTTATATTTATTTGGTTCGGATACTAACACGTCAAAATTTTGACAGGTCAAAAGAATTAATATTTTTAACGAATTCAAATAGGAAACAATACATTAATTATTCCAACTTATATTACAAATCACATTTAAGTTAAGATACAGAATAATAAAATTTATCAAATTTAAATAAATTTGGGCGGTTACGAATTTAAAACAAATGACGAAAATGACGTTTTATAATATTACGGGAAATGTATGAATAAATTGATTTATGATTAAGATTTAATTTGCTTAAGTTGTTCATTCAGATAAACATCACAAAATTAATATAAATCATGATTGAAAACTAAATATTATATCATATTATATTAAATTTCGAAGTGTGATTTTTGGCACATAGATTTGGACTCGAATTCCTCAGAACTTTATCCATGTTAGTTTCAGGGATAGTATGAATATCAATTTATAGTCGGAAATTTATATTATAAAGCGTTTTGTAAGTAATCACAAATTTGAAAAATGCATTGAAATCGATGAGTGTCTAATCATAAATTAGTAATATAGTAATACTACATATTATAGTAATACCAAATAAGATATAACAAATTTATAAAAATCACTTGGTTATTCAATGTGGTTGTCAAACGGATTCAATTTCAATCAGGTGGATTTTAATAAGGGCCGTTGCAACGCAAGGCTGGGTATGCTAGTATATATATATTATATATATATATATAATATATATAGTATATATATATTCAATAGATAAGTCCTGGATTTTTTCAATATATTGATTGTTTCTTTTCCGAACAGTATTAATCTTTATTAACACTATTTGACGAATTCAAAAAGACGTATTCTAATTTGACGAATTCAATACTAACATAGTTTATTCCATCCCTTGCAAAAATTGTCAAAAACAATACATTGGTCAAACATCACAATACATTCATAAGAGAATGAGACAACATGAATTAAGCATCACTCATCATAAAAGCCGAAATTTCCAAAGTACTCTTGTCCAGCATTCGATCGAAAACTCACATAATTTCACCTTTGAACCCAATATTTTTATAGACAGGATTGTACTTATAAAAGACTTTTTCTGAAAGCAGTTTAATCTTTTTGAATTCGTCAATAGGTTAATAAAAGATCAGAAGATCA
>NW_020538558.1:0-44539 GCF_003426905.1 Ctenocephalides felis
TGTGTTTCTCGCTTCACAATGTTACATTTCATAACTTTTAGTCAAATTAGTTTTCAAATGTTTTAGTTATTCATAATTTTCTCTAAAAAAATGTTATTCTTAATATGTTATTAAGTTTAATTTTTAAAATAAATTTTTGTTGAGTGTTTTTGTCCTGTGGTGTGTATAATGTTTCTCTTTGTTATAATTAATCTATATTGGTGTTTATATTAGTTAATAAAATTTTCAAATCGTTGTAGTTGCTGAATGATGACACGCATTTTGTGTCGAAACGTATAAATAAGTTTTTATACTTTATACCTCTTTTATTTCGACGAATGGGCTGCTAGTTACTTACTGTGAATATATATATATTATTGTGTAACAATGCATTTCGTGCGGGTTTAATAAATAATCAAAATACAAGGACAGCGCACGAATGCGGAAGTACACATATGTCACGTCCTATATTGAATAAATAGACTAGTTATCGTCCAGCAAAGACAGTGATGCCTTAGGCAGAAGTCTAGCCAGTGATGTTTTAGGAAAGATTAGAGAGTATGTCTTAGCACGAATCTATGCTAGTTTGTGATGTGAAGTTATTAAAGATTAAATAAAGTTATAGTCGAATTTAGATTCAGTGTTTGTATTCTACTTTGCGTAAAGACATCTTTCAGCCTATACCAATATAAAGTGCTCACGGTTCTGAGGAGACTCATACCAGTGTTGTTATTTTCTATTATAAACTCTAAGCTCTGCCCACGACACCAGAACAAGGTTGGACTGATCTAGCACCCCTTGGAGAGTGGATCAATCTACATTTGGAACCCAACCCAATCCAATCAACCCTACAACAACAACCCATAACATTTCATGGTGTCAAGCGGTGGTTTTACCTCGTGGTGAAGTGCAGTGTTGAGTGTGCTGTGAGTGTCGAGCAAGCAGCTGAGTAGCAGAAATTTTGCATCCGGCGCCGCAGCAACAGCTAAAAACCAGCAGGATCAGGACTGGCACGAAGTATCAGAGGCATTAAAGGTGGCGGCATACCAAATAACACCGTGAGAAAGGCGACTCTACGCAGAGGGACAAGGACATACTCTCCCCAAATCGACGCAGACTTCTCGATTAAGGCTCACTCCCCAAGTAAGAAAAACCAATCCTTCAACATATCCAGACCAGAACATCATAGTCGTCAATTTTTTTAAGATTTTATTTATCAATTAGAATATAAATAATCATATTTTGTCAATTTGAACTTTTTTAAGTATTAGGATTTTGGTTGTACTTGGGTAACATTTTTGTAACAATGGGTAGTTCGATTATTGTTCACACACCACTATTATTTTGTTGACTTCATATAACCATCAAGGTTAAGTTCAAGCAAATATTGTTAACTAAGCATTTTTTAACAAAAACAATTACGAGCATTGCCAGGTCCGAATTTCATAACAGAAATATTTCATTATTTCAAAATAATTGTAAAGATTAGAAATAAAGTCATCAAGTAATAAAATAAAGACTCAGAAAGTAATATTGAAAAGTTAGTGACTCTAGTTAATGACTTTGAGTATCCTATCAAGAGTAAATTTACATCTGTTGATCTTTTCATTACGTCGCGATTTTTAATGTGGCTTTAAATGCCAGTATAAAGGCGAAATGCCTAAAGGATTTAGTGTAGCCATTGTGCCACTTTTCAGGCGATAGTGCCAATCCTTCATTTCAGATAGCCTAATATTAAATTGTTCAAAAGAAACAATAGGTATCTGACAAATAAATAATTAATAAGGGTAGGAAAAACCCGAATGGAGACTCGTAAGGTTAGTGAAAACCGCGAGATCTTAAATATATTCGACGTAATTTTGATGACTTATAAGACTCATGAATCCGCGGGAACGAGTCGATAAATCTTTCAAATAAATTTATTTCGTTATTTTCATTTTAGGACCAAAACACGCTCGTTTATTGCATCGATAATATTAAATATTGCATGAGAATAATTTTCCTCTACTAAAGTTAGATATAGAAATGATTTTAAAAATATTACATAAGAATAAAATTTTAATTTGTGATCGAATATTACATAAAATGAAATTAGAAGTTTGGTGTGAAAACAATTGAACTTGAATATGCAATTTTCAATAATAATTAAATTTAATCAACTGCCCATACCACAAAATGTTACAGAATGAAGGGGATAAATTTAAATTAATGTCAATAATAGCAATGTAACTATCCCCATGGAACAGAATTATAAATGGAAAAAAAAAAAAAATAGGAAAATAGAAAAAGTCCATGTTTGAATTATTGATACTAAATGATTTCATTTTAAATTCAATTCATTTTGTTGGTGCTATATTGAACGAAAAATAATTCCTAAGTTTTCTCTACAAATATAATAAATTTTATTTTGAAAATTAGTAAGCGATTGAGTAAATTTGTTTCTATTATAGTAATTGCATAAATTAACGATAATAATATCTCTCCTAAATATTTTTATAATTGTTCATACTTAATGTAATTTCGATTATTTGCGTTAATGGTATAAGAAGTTTTATCGTATTTCTATTTTGAAACCTGAGTAAAGAAATATCACGTAACATTCGGTTTCAAATTTTAACGAGACACGCTTATGCTGTAGTAACTTCATTTTATTCACTATTTAAGCAGATTTTTTCAACAAGTTTTTTTTATCAAGAGCAAGAAGAATTTGAATTTTATAGATACAGAATTTCTTTTAGAAATCTGCGAAGGGTAAAAAGAAAAAAAGGGTCATCTTCATCTAGCATTCATTCTTTGAACTTTGCGTATCATTTTATGTAAATGTTAGTAACCTGGCTTTCGAGCGGTCTAACGCCAAAACAGACGATATCGCAGTTCAGAATGATACTATTTTCAATTCAATTAATATTTATTCCCTGCAATCGCGAATCATTTTTTTACGTTGATAAAGTTAGTAACCCGGCTTTCGAGCGGTCTAACGCCAACATCGTAGATATCGCAGTTCAGGATGATATAATTTAAAATTTGGCTTCTGATGACTATTAAGCCTCAAAGGTAAAGTCTGTGCAATAAATTGCAAAATTACCCTTCTAAATATAATAATCCCATTATTTTACTATTTTTTATTATTAACGGTATCTAAATCCTTGAGTAAATTCTAGCTAAATTTATATAATTGTACATGATTGTACCTTCGATCAATTGGGTAACATATTGTAAGAAGATTCATCATATCATGTAACATGAACGATACAAATTTCAAAATATTAATTAACTTAATTTAATTATGATTATTTTTGCGAACTTTTGAATTTTTATGAATCTTGACGTTTATACAAAAACTTTGTTTCTGTAATTATCTGAAAATTTGAGTATATTTCTAACTTTCAGCATATTTATATCAATTATAATACCAATAATTTGAAATTTTACTTTTGGTTTATTGAATTATTCTTAAAAAATTTTAATACACTCGTGATTATGCATTTAATTGATAATAAATAACTATGAATTTCGAGCGTTCAAATATAATAAGACCAACAACAAAAATAGAATTTTTATCACCTTTAATTATTTATTCACTTATAACAAAAGTAATTTTGATGAGTAGTATCAATAATTCAAATGGAAACAAAATATAGAAAAAATATATATAATAATATATTTGTATCAATTATTCTGAAATTGAATGGCCACTCATTTTTTATTAATATTGACATTCTAAACATGATAATTTCAATTTAATATTTTTATATTGTATATTTAGAATGTTCAAAATAAAAATTTGAAAATAAAAGTTAAAATCAAGAGGGCCTACAGAAATGTATTGATGTAGAAGTATGTGACAACACAAAATTATTAGATTACAAGACGAATTATCACTATCTTCCATTTCTATCTAGATGTAATGCATCAGAATGGCAACAAGTGTGCAAGCTATTTTTTAAAATTTTCGAAGATTGATGCAGGATTCTCATATAGTTAGAATTCAGTTAGAAATAATCGCGCGATTTTTAAACATCCTATTAAAAATATTGAACTGAATCTGACAGAGTATTTTGATCATATTTTAAATTCGAATCAAATAAATAAATTAGCATAAAAAATTCAACAATTTATGATAATATTAAATTTGTGAAAAAAGAGATCTTGCACCTTGTTAATATTCTTATGCAAATAGACTAATTAATGATAGTGATAATGGATCAAATAATTAATTTTATCACAGAAATTTTTAGAAGTTTTATTGATGTATATAAATCAAATAGGTCACAACTTCGCTTTGTCTACTAATCATTTTAAAGCAGTCACACAAGTTATGCAACTATGCGGATTCATATGGTATTAGATTGCATACTATATCCAATAAGAATAATGTAACTAATCATTGTTTGTAATATTTTGCTGTATTATCAAAATCCTACTTTTGAAATTAAACAAACTACTGAAGCTAAATCAAAATCATTTTAATGAACTATTAAAAATCACAATATGCAGCAAAGTATTACAACAATATTAGATTTTTTTTATGTTAATTTTTTACCAATATTATCAATATCAGAATTATTAACTAATTATTGCTTGCAGACATACTACAAAATTTTATACTTTTACTTTTTTTATATTTTGCAAATAATTTTCAATTTTTTTTTCTCTCTCTCTTTTGTAACAATCAATTATACCATAGATTGCTATTTTTAACTTTTTATATTTATCGAGGACGATAAATTTTTTAAGAGGGGAAGAACCTCAAAAATTTGCAATTTTTTTTTCTTTTATGTTTCCTGAGGACAGGCAACAATCTTTAGGGGTGGCGTATTGTGTAACAATGCATTTCGTGCGGGTTTAATAAATAATCAAAATACAAGGACAGCGCACGAATGCGGAAGTACACATATGTCACGTCCTATATTGAATAAATAGACTAGTTATCGTCCAGCAAAGACAGTGATGCCTTAGGCAGAAGTCTAGCCAGTGATGTTTTAGGAAAGATTAGAGAGTATGTCTTAGCACGAATCTATGCTAGTTTGTGATGTGAAGTTATTAAAGATTAAATAAAGTTATAGTCGAAATTAGATTCAGTGTTTGTATTCTACTTTGCGTAAAGACATCTTTCAGCCTATACCAATATAAAGTGCTCACGGTTCTGAGGAGACTCATACCAGTGTTGTTATTTTCTATTATAAACTCTAAGCTCTGCCCACGACACCAGAACAAGGTTGGACTGATCTAGCACCCCTTGGAGAGTGGATCAATCTACATTTGGAACCCAACCCAATCCAATCAACCCTACAACAACAACCCATAACATTTCAATATATATATATATATATATATATATATATATATATATACTAGCTGACCCGGCAAACGTTGTTTTGCTAATTAAAGTATATTCTAAACAATTTCTAGGGAATCAAAAATATTAATACTTTAAGTGTATAAGGTACTGTCTTCCAAAAATACACAAACCTGAATGCTCTTTCAGACCGATTGTCTCCTACATTGGCTCTCCTTTTTACAATATTTCGAAACTCATTTCTGATGTCCTAAAAAATGTTACAATCAATTCTCCCTATTATGTTAAGAATTCGTACCAATTTGTGAATTTAATTAATAACCGCAACATCCCTGAAAATCACTTATTTCTAAGCTTAGATGTAGTCAACCTTTTTACATGTGTCCCACATGAATTAATCCTAAACTCAATCGATAAACGTTGGCACACAATTTGTAACTTTACTGACTTTCCGAAAACAGTCTTCACTCATATTATCAACACTATTTTAAATTACTCCTATTTCCATTGCCAAGACAACTTTTATTCTCAAATTAAAGGCGCAGCTATGGGATGTCCCTTATCTCCCGGAATCATCGACTTAGTTTTACAAACACTAGAAATTTCCGTTTTCTCAACTTTAAAATTTCAAATTAACTTTTATATTAGATATGTAGATGACACTTTTTTTATCATTAACAAAAATCATATAAACACAGTACTAGATCTCTTCAATAATTTTAACAATAATATAATTTTCACACATGAACTACAAAATAACAACAGACTTAATTTCTTGGATGTATCCGTTTACAACACTAATAACTTTATTCGAACAAATTGGTATAGAAAAACGACATGGTCGGGTAGATACTTACACTATTCCTCATACTGTCCCAGAAACTATAAGATAAACACTATTATTTCCCTTACAGACCATGCTATTTTGTTGTCTCACCAAACTTTCCATCCACAAAATTTATCCCTAGTAAAAATAACTCTAATTGAAAATGGTTACCCAAAAAATCTCATTCATTCAGTTATTCAAAAAAGACGAACTTTCTTAAAAACACAAATTAATTCTCCCAATACCAGTACTAACATCAAAAACACCAATCTTATTTACTGCAGCATACCATACGTTGAAGATTTATATTATTATTTTGCCAAAATTTTGTTAGAAGAAAACATTTTAGTATCAGGCTCATCCTTACACTCCTTCAACCAATTCTTTACGAACATTAAATCCCCCACCCCATCCAATCTCAATACTAATGTAGTATATTCTGTTTCTTGTAATGACTGTGCTTTTCAATATATTGGACAAACCTCCCAATATGTACACAAGAGAATGAGACAACATGAACTAAGTGTGGTCCACCATAAACAAAAAAATTTCAAAAGTACCCTAGTACAACACTCTATAGAAAACGCCCATTCATTTAATTTCACTCCAAAGATTTTATATCACGAAAGTTGCATCTTTAGAAGGTTATTCGCGGAGAGTTGTCTCATCCTCATAAACGTTTCTAACAGTGTCAACATTAGATCAGATCACAACCTATTACATGATTCATATTTAAATTTTTTACACTTTTTGACAAACAATTAATATCGACTTCCTTTTAAGATCAACAATTTAAGTATTCACACCCTAACATATAAAAAAAAAAACACACACATACAATCTCACATCTCTCGTTCAAGTGTTTACACGTGTTACAAAGGGCACACCAGTTTCATTTAGTTAATTTTCGTAAACCAATCGAACAACATCCAGAGAACAATATTATTTGTGTTTTCAAATAATAATTTTAAAAAAGACAAAGTTTTTTAGTAATTTTGATTTACAAAATCTAATTATTCGGCGGAAAATTAACTCACAAAATCATTTTTGTTAAAAAAGCTTGTTTAGTGAAAAAGTGCTAACAAATATTCAAACATACAGGTAATTAATTCAACTTTGTCATTAACCTTTTCTTAAAAAATTTCCATAACTTTCAAAAAAATTTTCTATTATGTTTAATATCCTGTTTTGATAATCCACTCATTTATTTTTATCATTTTTATTTTGAACATATTATCATATTTCTGTACATTATTATATTTTTTACAATTTAATTCATTATTTAAGAAAAATCTATTTTCTTTTCCTAAACATATTGTTTGCAAAAATCTCATCAAGATCATGTTTCTTGACAGATGTCCTGAAGATGGAACGTACCTAGTTCCGAAACGTCGACAATAAACAAATAATTAAATAAAGAAATTGTTTTTTTAAAAACTTTTCTTGTTTTTTATTTTGTATTATTTTTGGATTCTTGTTCGAAACTCTACAAAATATATATCTATCTATATATATATAAATCTCGTGTCACGATGTTGGTTCGCGATGGACGCCCAAACTACTGGACCGATTTTGAATTTTATTGGATCATCGTGTGCATATATATCCAACTTAGGTTATAGGAAATTTTGAAAAGTAAATTTAGAATATAAATGCATAATTTTTATAAATTTCAAAAAATTTTGACAGAAAATGACCAAAAAAAAAACAAAACACTAAAATGACGATACCAAAACTTCCTCAAAACATTATAGATCACAATAAAAAAACGACATATTAAATTTAATATTATTAATAAACAAAATTTTGACAATTCACAAAAATTGAATTTTTGACGACTTCAATAAGAAACAAATACATTAATTATTCAAATTTTTGTTATAGTCAATATTGTAGATACAAAACATTATTGAAAAATATATTATATCACATTATATTAAATTTCGACCAAGAAGGAAATATTTATTTTATTTTATATTTTCTATAAATTCAGATACATTTTGAAAGAAATTTACTAAAAAAAAAAACAAAACACTAAAATGACAAATGTCACTATTTACGGATTTATGATTTCTGAAAAAAATTGACAATTTTAAAAATATATTATTTTTACTTATTGAAAAAGGAACAGATGTATTATAATATATCCAACAGTTATATCCAAATTAGGCAAAATGCTATATTCAAAATAATAGTAATATATAACGTTTATAGATTTAAATAAATTTTGATAGTTGTAAACTAAAAAAAAAGTGAAATGTTATTTATCAATATCTATGGAATGTATTAGATGAATAAATTTATAATTTATATTTATTTGGTTTGCTTAACATATTAGTCCGGATACTAACACGTCCTCAAAACAGAATAAATCAGAATGAAAAAGCGACATATTGAATTTAACTTTAATTATAAACAAAATTTTGACAGGTCAAAAGAATTAATATGTTTAACGAATTCAAATAGGAACACATACATTAATTATTCCAACTTATATTACAAATCAAATTTAAGATACAGAATAATAAAATTTATCAAATTTAAATAAATTTGGACGGTTACGAATTTAAAACAAATGCCGAAAATGACGTTCGTTAATATTCCGGGAAATTTATGAATAAATTGATTTATGATTAAGATTTTATTTGCTTAAGTTGTTCATTCAGGTAAACATCACAAAATTAATATAAATCATGATTGAAAACTGAATATTATATCATATTATATTAAATTTCAAAGTGCTAAAAATCAAACATAAATTTGGACTCGAATTCCTCAGAACTTTATCCATGTTAGTTACAGGGATAGTATGAATATCAATTTATAGTCGGAAATTTATATCATAAGCGTTTTGTAAGTAATCACAAATTTTAAAAAATGCATTGAAATCGATGAGTGTCTAATCATGGAAAATTTTGAAAGAAAATATTAAAGGCTTATAGAAAGTTCTCAATAGTATGTGACCAATAGTATGTGAAACCATTTCTAAATAAAGCATCGTAGAACATGTTAAAATGTTAGCTAAAGGTAAATAGGACGTAATACCAAATAAGATATAACAAATTTATAAAAATCACTTGGTTATTCATTATACATTTTGTAATATACTCATTTATTCAAATATTTAATTATTTCAGTTTATTTATTATTTAAGTTAAAAAAAAACACTTTAGTCAATAGTATTGATCCATCATATTCAAATTTTAATTCCGATTTTATTTATTTTTGGATTGATATGAATTTTTTATAACAAAGGTTTCAAATTTGGTTGTCAAACGGATTCAAATTTCAATCAGACGAATTTTAATAAGGGCCGTTGCAACGCAAGGCTGGGTATGCTAGTATATATCTGTAAATCTCGTGTCACGATGTTGGTTCGCGATGGACGCCCAAACTACTGGACCGATTTTAAATTTTATTGGCTCATCGTGTGCATATATATCAAACTTAGGTTATAGGAAATTTTGAGAAGTAAATTTAAAATATAAATACATAATTTTTATAAATTTCAAAAATGACCAAAAAAAAACAAAACACTAAAATGACAAATGTCAAAATTTATGGAAAATTCGAGAAAAAAAGATTAACGTTTTTGGAAAAAAAAATTTGGCAGTTCAAAAAATATAATTCAAAAACATATACATATTAAAGATATATCCAACATTTATATCCAAATTAGATGCAATGCTATATTCAAAATCACTGTTTATAGTTTAAAATCTAATTAAAAATCAATGTTTATAAATTTAAATAAAAGTTGACATTAAAAAAATGTGAATTGACATTTGTCAATATTTATAAAAATTATTAGATAGATAGATTTATAATTTATATTTATTTGATTTGCTTACGAAATTAGTTCGGATACCAAAACTTCCTCAAAACATTATAGGTCACAATAAAAAAATGACATATTAAATTTAATATTAATAATAAACAAAATTTTGACAGTTCAGAAAAATTGAATTTCTAACGACTTCAATAAGAAACAAATACATTAATTATTCCAATTAAATTTGTATTGTAAATACAAAACATCATTGAAAAATATTTTATATCATATTATATTAAATTTCGACCAAGAAGGAAATATTTATTTAGTTTTATATTTTTTATAAATTTCCATGAATTTTGACAGAAATTTACTAAAAAAAAACAAAACACTAAAATGACAAATGTCAATATTTATGGAAACTTCGAGAAAAAACGATTTATGATTTCTGAAAAAAAATTGACAATTCTAAAAATATATTACTTTTACTAATTGAAAAAGGAACAGATATATTAGAATATATCCAACAGTTATATTCAAATTAGGCAAAATGCTATATTCAAAATAATAGAAATATATAATATTTATAGATTTAAATAAATATTGATAGTTTTAAACTAAAAAAAAGAAAGTGTCATTTGTCAATATCTATGGAAAGTATTAGATGAATAAATTTATAATTTATATTTATTTGGTTCGGATACTAACACGTCAAAATTTTGACAGGTCAAAAGAATTAATATTTTTAACGAATTCAAATAGGAACAAATACATTAATTATTCCAACTTATATTACAAATCACATTTAAGTTAAGATACAGAATAATAAAATTTATCAAATTTAAATAAATTTGGGCGGTTACGAATTTAAAACAAATGACGAAAATGACGTTTTATAATATTACGGGAAATGTATGAATAAATTGATTTATGATTAAGATTTAATTTGCTTAAGTTGTTCATTCAGATAAACATCACAAAATTAATATAAATCATGATTGAAAACTAAATATTATATCATATTATATTAAATTTCGAAGTGTGATTTTTGGCACATAGATTTGGACTCGAATTCCTCAGAACTTTATCCATGTTAGTTTCAGGGATAGTATGAATATCAATTTATAGTCGGAAATTTATATTATAAGCGTTTTGTAAGTAATCACAAATTTTGAAAAATGCATTGAAATCGATGAGTGTCTAATCATAAATTAGTAATATAGTAATACTACATATTATAGTAATACCAAATAAGATATAACAAATTTATAAAAATCACTTGGTTATTCAATGTGGTTGTCAAACGGATTCAAATTTCAATCAGGTGGATTTTAATAAGGGCCGTTGCAACGCAAGGCTGGGTATGCTAGTATATATATATATATATATATATATATATATATATATATATATATATTCAATAGATAAGTCCTGGATTTTTTCAATATATTGATTGTTTCTTTTCCGAACAGTATTAATCTTTTATTAACACTATTTGACGAATTCAAAAAGACGTATTCTAATTTGACGAATTCAATACTAACATAGTTTATTCCATCCCTTGCAAAAATTGTCAAAAACAATACATTGGTCAAACATCACAATACATTCATAAGAGAATGAGACAACATGAATTAAGCATCACTCATCATAAAAGCCGAAATTTCCAAAGTACTCTTGTCCAGCATTCGATCGAAAACTCACATAATTTCACCTTTGAACCCAATATTTTATATAGACAGGATTGTACTTATAAAAGACTTTTTTCTGAAAGCAGTTTAATCTTTTTGAATTCGTCAAATAGTGTTAATAAAAGATCAGAAGATCACAATATCATTCATGACTCATATCTAAATTTTTTAAACCTGATTAAAAACAATTAATCCTAATAATTTTTGAATATGTATATATATACATGTATATATGTTATAATATATGTACATCCATATATGTGCTTATATGTATGTTTTTGTGTGTACACTATATATATATATGTTCATGTATATATGTTCATTATATATGTGCATAGTATGTAGGTGTGCATATGCATGTGCATGTATATATATATATATATATATATATATATATATATATATACATAATATTTCTCAACATTTACTAAAGCAATATTTCCTCTTTTTTCGTAAATTACCAATACAAGAGCCATAAAAAATCATTTTTGCCAGGAATTCCGTACATTGTCCTTTGCATCTGGCCGACAGAACTCCATATCAGTGTGTTTAAGTCTTGTGTAGTCGTAACATCTACAAATATCTTCCAAAAAAATCGAGTGTTTTTAACAAAAAAAATATTAGTGATATGGATATATAAATTATTACAGGTAAATAATTTTTGCTTCTCAATTTTATATAAAACCTTTTTTAGTTAATTCTTATTACTCTTTACCCCGGTACATAATCCATTCCTTTATAAAAATTTTTTCTAATTAATCTGTATTGACCATCGTTAATTATTGTTAATATTTTTAAAAAAACATTGTATTTGACAGAATAAACCTGATGATGGAACGTACCTAGTTCCGAAACGTCGTATTAAACATCTTCAAAAAACAAATTGTTTTTTATTATTGGATTTACTGTTAGGAAAAGAAACAATCAATATATATATATATATATATATATATATATATATATATACATATATAATATAATATAATTATCAAAGTATCATTACTTACTTTATCCATTACAAGACAGCCGTAATTAATTGCTTGCTCTTTGGTAGCTTCAGTTCCCATAATTGTTGCTAATGCATTATTTTGTTTCTTATGAAATTCAAGTAATTTCTGTAATGGAAAATCAGCACAAACATCACCATTTAAAATAAAGAAAGCTTCTGGAGATCCTCCCCGAATTAAATCTCGAAAATGATACATTCCACCAGCAGTTCCTAAAGCAGTAAATTCTTGTAGATACCTGTAAAATAAAATTAAATAGTTTTACTGGACTATTATCTGACTTATGTAACTACTTGTTATTCTAAAAAAACTAGATATACCTTATTTTTATTTGATATTCATGTTGCATGTCTGATATAAACTGGCTGATTTGTGAGGCTGAATAGAATCCTATTATTAAAATTTCTTCTAAATTAGGAATGCAAACGCAAGCTTCAACATGATGTTGTATTATTGGTAAGCCGGCAACTGGAAAGAGTGGTTTAGGAACATCGAGAGACAAGGGTCTAAACCTTGTTCCTAGAAAAATAAATCAATAATAATAAATAATCAAGAAATATGCTAAGGTAAACATGTTCGTCTGCATCGACACTATCATTCAGTGGAAAAAAAAAACTAGATAAAGTTTCAAAATGTGTGTTTTTTGTATTGTTTACAAGAATACACTTCTACAACTATTACACTATTGTTTGTTAAATCCTATTCTAATTAATAATTGAAACAAAGTTATACTATATATATGCAATTAACATGAGTGTCAAATAAGAATATAATAAAAACTATATGTATGGTAGTTGATATTCAAAATTTAAAAATTTTATAAAATAGTTCATACCTTTTTGAGGACCACCTATTAATATAACTCCTTTCAACATATTGTTGTTTAATGAAACCTAAAGTAATTACACAGCATTATTTAAAAACAGTTTTGATAAGCATGAAATGCAAGCTTAGAAAAGATAATAATATGTGACGTATGCAATTTTATTGCAAAAGATAACATACCGATTATATTATATACTAGCCGGCCCGACAGACTTCGTCCTGTCAAAAAAAATTGTAATGTGGCGGTGTTTTGTGCCTAACTTTTTTCTATTCTTTGCAAAAAATTATCCTGAACAAAACCGTCACCCTGGTAATCATTCGGTGTGAATTAAAAATAATTATATAAAACACTATAAGCATTTAAAAGTAAGTAATTTTAATAATGTAAATTATAATTCAAAAATCAGTTCAATTTTCATTGTAGTGCTTTGTGATAAACGATGTTTGATTACCTGGCGCATAGACAAACAAATCTGATGGTTTTCCAATACGGGAATAAACAACATACAATTTTCCATGTGTGAAACATGGGCTTTCTAAATTAATACCACAAACACTTAATGATACCATAAACGCACTGGAAATGCATTGGGATGCATGGTGCGAAAACATCTTCTGATTTATACTATCCATTGAATATAGTTGGTCGATATTTCGCAACATCATAATTGCCGATCCAACCTTTAATTGAAGATTGTGAGGTGACAATCCTAGCAAATCCAGCGAGTTTAAAAACTCCGGTGGATCGTCTTGGTTAGTTGCCGAATCAACTGATTCGCCAGTAATTTGTTCTTGAATTTTGAAATTTAATTAATTTACATCAATGTTTTTGGCTGCCAATATAGCTGGATTAATAGAAAGATATTTCTAGTTTATATAAATTTATTCAAAATTAGATTATCAAAAACTACACAAAATGTCATGACATAGATCATTGTTTTTTTTACCAATTGCGTTGCCTACTCGATTAAAGAAAAAAAGGGCTGTTTTTAGGGTTTTCCCGGAAATTATTCGTTTTTTTCTCGGCGTAACAACCATCCTTGGACTTCAACGAACATTTTAAAAAAAGAATTGGCCAAATTGGCCCAGGCGCTGTTGAGTTATGCGCTTACCAACACATTTTGCGATCCATTTTTATATAAAATATTATTTTGTTATATGATAAAACGTTATATAAAATTAAATATCACAAATTCATATATTTTAAATATATATTTCTTATGTCTAATTAATTTTCTGTTGTTTGTATTAATATAACTTGAATAGGTTAATTTTAACTGACAGATCGGTCCTATTTTGGTTCAAAGAATTAATTATTGCTACGGGCGCTACATTGCATTGGCGCTTCAATCGCATATCACTCGCCATTCAAATTAAAGCGCCAAAATTTCAAATCAAAATATTTGTACTTTAAAAATAATGTATTATTAATGAAATAAATATAGTCTTAAAAATAGTTTATTAGAACTCGAACTTTGTTCTTCATACTATGTGAAAAAATTTCGTAGTTATCTAGAAGAAAAAAGAAATGATTTAACTTAAAACCTCCGTCATTAAGAAAAAACCTCAGAATCACCACAACGATTGTTTCTTCTGTGTGGTGAATATCAATGAAATAAATTCAGGCAATAGAAGTAAAAACCACAATCTCAATAGAATAAGGTCTACTTATGATCGTTACACAACCCCTATCCATGCTAATGATCAACAATCTAGAACATCAACATCTCATGCTTACCAAGTAATAGATGCAGAAAACAATATTAAAAAAGAAAAATTAAAAACTGATATATTTGATGTAATTGATTTGAATTCATCACCCGCACTCTTATTAAATGTAAAATATTAGCGAAAAGCAGGACAGGAGTATCCACCAAGACATCAGAACTTTGGGGGAGCGGTATATAGGAAGATGGGACATCCACATGATGGCTGACAATTGTTGGAGCTTATGATAAAATCTGTAAGGCCTTGTACATGCTCGAAAATCTACCATCTACCATCCAAAAATAAAAATGATTCAGGCTCCTAAGGAAATGTTTTGAGTAATATACAACCCCATTTTACAATAATTGGTAAATACACCCAAAGGCCAATAAAATACTTCAGTTCAAAAAAACAAAATGATAAGTTTCTGTTCTGCTGCTAAAAGTGGAAAAAGAAATAATAAATCAAATAAATTTTACTTTATAGTTTAATAAGACATGTATTATTTTATTATTTTTATTAACAAAAACATTAGAACAAAATTAAGTAGATCAGAAAGTCAGTCTTCCAATTTCATATTGAGTATCGTTAATTAAAATGAATACTGTCCAATTAAAGCTAAATACATAGTTCTATATAAAAAACATTATAATAATACATAGTTCTATATAAAAACATATTAAAAATATAGTTTAGATAGATAATATTTTTTCTGTATAAGTAATATTAATTATGATTTTATTTTTCTTGACTAAAGAAGCATCCGTTATTTTTCTGAATTAAAGGCCTTAAATTTATTTAAATATTCTCTTATGATTATTTTCTTATATATATACATTTTTTTAATTCATTAAAAATTAAAAAAGAAAAACTTGAAAAATTTAATATCAATTCAAAAATCTAGTCAAGGTAAAATCCGGTGAAAAATTAACATTCTAAGCAAAGTAGAAAAATTCATTTTTTATCTACCCTTAAAAAAGGGTAAAAAAATTTCTTTATACCATAGAAAAATTAAAATTATAATCAAAGGTAAAATCATTAATTTTTTACCACTAAAAGATTAAAATTCTAATCAGGGCTAAAAAAAACATTTTTTATCTTTGGAAGATTTAAATTTTAATAAAGGTTAAAATAAATTCACTTTTTACCTTTGGCAGATCAAAACTCTAATCAAAGTTAAAAGAACTGTTGAAAAAAAGTGTTAAATTTTCGTCCACATTTAAGCTCATCCTACCGAACCGATTTTAAAAAATCAAAAATTGTTCGAAAGATATTAGTTGGGAATGGTACTGATTAATTTTAGGTGAAAATCTACCGAGCCGTTTTTTTGTAATTACCTGTTGAAAAAAAATTTAAGCCGATTTTCATGAAATTTTTTTTGGCGATATACATCATGGTCTTATAGAACTCACTGTAATATTGCGGCCGACAAGTAGTTTAATCTTAAAAATTTGTCAAACTTTGCTAAAATTATTATCGTTTTTTTTTTAAGTAGGATTAATGAAGTATATTATTTACACATTTTTTTGATTAAGTCGATTATTTACACATATCGGAAAGTTCGTGTAACTTGCCTCAAGGCTAAATACCAAACCAACTAGTTTAATTAATAAAACACCATTTACTTCATACAAATACATTTAATAATCCACAGTGGCGTACCTAGAACTTTTGCCGCCCGGGGCGATCTCCAGATTGCCGCCCTTTCAATTATAAGTCAGTCAAATAGTAGTTTTTGTGCCTTAAGGCAAATTGCTGGCACTTCCCGTACCGAAACATAAATTTTTTAAAAAAGATTTAAATTTTTTTGCAATCTGAAAAAAATATATTTGTGAGAATTTCGAAAATTTTGAAAAAAACTGACTTTTTTGAAAATTTGTAATTTTTTTTCAAATCAATCGCGCTGCGCAGCTGTTTTGGAGACGAAATATTGAAGCGCGTAAGCGTCGCGTTGCAGTCTAACGGATAGACATTGATACGGAACCCATAGAAATGTAAATTAAAGTTCTTATTATTAAAATCTCTAGAAAATATCAGATAATTTGACGTGAGTATGTCTAATGTTTATTTTTGACCGCCAAATGGCTCATTTTTTTACTTTTTCTCCCATATCTCCAAAGTCGTTAGACCTGCCTTTCCAAAAATTTGAACAGTTTTTTATTTAGTCAATACAAATAAAATGTTTTTTGACATATTGTGACGATAATCAATATTATCGTCTTATGGATAATTATTGTCGCCTGATGGTCGTCAACCCCAGGGTACACCACCCCTACCCTTAACCATTTATCGGCTCTTGGGGTCCATCGGTGAGTCGCTCTGGAGGTCCTGGCAATTAAGAAGTTAGAGCCAACGAAGACGTATCCCATAGGCGAACGCCTTGGGATACGTTAGTGTTAGTTGTGTGTGTGTTGTGCAACAAGGCAGGTCCAGCTTAAGGTCAGATAATGTAGATTATAAGCTGTAGCTATTCTCCCCTCAAATGCCCATATAAGCACATATACCATGATATAAGAATAAGAGGTATTAGTTAGGGAACATGACCGTATGCAAGTACGGTCATGTTCCACAAATACATGCGGAATGTATTATTAATTATTTAAATAGAGTTAGTTATAAAAGTAATCTTGGTTTCATTTGTATAGTAGCTACTAACCCCCACAGGTAATTACAGGTACTTTAGCGGGCGATTGGAGTATTGAAGTAACCCCTTCGTAATCGGGTTGCAAGGCTAGAATATAATATTTGGCAGCCATTGCAACCCCCAAGAAAGGGGCTTCAACCCCTCTCGTCACAATATTCAAATCGGACGCCGTTCTCTTAAAAACTGAGTTACCGTTTTTGGCACTTTTTGCCCCGTATCTCCGGAACGGCTAGACCTGCCTTCTCCAAAACTAATCAGCATACAGATTTTGCTTCTCTATTACTACGACAATATTTGCAAAATTCTATTTTCAACATTCTACGTTTCAAACGTTCTATTTTATTATTTTGTAACTTTATTGTAAATCGTTCACTTCATTCTTTTGATCTGAAAATCACAAAGAGTACAATTATATAAGTGTGAATTTTATAATATTTATTTATATTATTCATTATCATTATATAATTTAATAAGGTTTTCTTAATTATGGAATATTACTGGTCTAAAACTTGTCTAAAATGCTGTAGTCTAATTAATAATAATTTGACGAGTAATTTGTGTTTAAAAGTTATTAACATGTAACAAATTTACCTTCAATTGAATTTGTCATTGAAGCCAAATTGGGGCTGGCAGCATTACTTTTCTGTTTAATATTTTCTTTGTTTAGTTGATAATCACCATTATTGTTCTCATTATTAAAATGTTGGTCCATTACTTGTTCAGGCACATCATATACGTTGTAATTAGATTGGTCAGATATAAAATGATTGAAAGGAGAAAGATTTGTGAAATGGTGAGGGTAGGGGTATAATATGGTATTTGCAGGACACACAGGAACTACTTGTGTTGTAACTCGAGATTTGTAATAAAATCCATTATATAGAGAAAAAATAGCATTAAACACAGTCGTATGACTATTTCCAATATATGGAAGCCATGGATTATTCGAATTTACATAGCATGTTGATATGTCAGCATTCAAATTATTATTTGAATAATTATTCAAAATAATTTTAAATTATTAGGGAATTATTATTCAAAAAAATTATTTGGGAAATTCAAAATAATTATTAAATTATTAGGGAATTATTATTCAAAAAATTATTTGGGAAATTATTATTTACATAATTATTTGGCATAGTAGGAATATTTATAATATTATTATTATAGTTAGTAATGGAATCAGGGTAGGCACACTCTGATTGCACATATTTACAAATTGAGCTTCTGAAATGTCGGTCTGAGTCGAGCAATCAACTAATGTATTTGAATATTTGTACCAATTCAAAAAGGTAGGGCAAATTTACAATCAGGTTCATAACAAAGTAAGCCATTGGTAATTAGGACATTATAGGTACTTCTCCGGTAGCCGCAAGAGAAGACGGATTCTGTTGGAGGAAAATTGTGAGATTTGTTCCTGTATGCTAATGTCGGTTGAGTTTCAATACTTCTTGATACTACTAATACTTCGTGTTGAAGTGACATTTTTACTAGAACATATATATATTTTTATTTTCATAGTACTTAATGATTAAATTACGTGCGTATAGTTAGCAGCACAAGTACCTAGCAGCAAAATAATCTCAAGGTCATTTGTTTAAAATTTAATTTTACTGTATAAAATGTTAAAATATTGCTATAAAGTTAATTAAATCTTAATGTTTTAGGCTTTCTAGTTTTTTTGACATAAATATCTTAAACATAATTATCTGACAGCATTATTTTCCATTGTTACAACATCCCACAGTCGGTGCTGGCGATTCTGCTGTTGATAATGCAAATAAAATTACATATATTACACAAGTGCTCAATTATCAACTCAATAAATAAAATTGATGAGAATAATAAAAATGTGAAGCAAAAATATAGTGTTTCGTGTTGATTTCAAGGAATTAACAACAAATTCTTTCGCTGTGTTTGAGAGGTTATTATGTCTGCTGCTAGAACTTTTTGATAGAAAAATCCATCAAATTTTACATTTATGATACTAATGTTTCCTTCCTCAATAAACATAAATGTGAAAAAAAATATAGTGTTTCGTGTTGATTTCAAGAAATTTACAACAAATTCTTTCGCTGTGTTTGAGAGGTAATTAAGTCTGCTGCTGGAACTTTTTGATAGAAATAATTCATCAAATTTTACATTTTTGATACTAATGTTTCCTTATTAACTCAATAAATATAAATGTCAAGAAAAATTATTGATAAGATAAAAAAAAAATTGCCAACTAAATTCTGGCAGACCCGCCACTAACATAACCTCAAGAACGATTGTTAACAATTGTAAAAAGTAGCCTGAAAACGTTGTCGAACTAATATAAAACACAACATTATTACTTTATATTCATAGTTATTTATTAATATTCATTACTAATTCAGTTATTGATAAGATAAATGTAAAAAAATTGCCAAATAAACACTGGCAGGCCCGCGACTAATTTATCAAAAAAAACACAACTTTCACTATGTCGACCCAATATAAAACACAACATTATTACTTTATATTCATAGTTATTTATTAATATTCATCACTAATTCAGTTATTGATAAGATAAATGTAAAAATGTGCCAAATAAACACTGGCAGACCCTCGACACTATTTCAACATATCTTCGAACTAGGGAATGCAATACCGATAGAAAATTTCAAAACCGGTACTTCGGTAATTTTTCATTTTAAAACCGGAATACCGGTAAATTACCGGTATTTTTATTATCTTAAACAAAAAAAAACAAAATTGAAAGTTACTAGTACAAATATAAAAAAATGTATATACAACTACAACTATATTCAACTAAACAATAAAAACAATAAAATAAAACAATAAGTTTATTTTTTTAAATAATAATTGAACAAAATTATATCCAATTTAATTAATTCATTATCACTATCGAGTATATTGAGTACTTTTCACCAAAAACAAACTTATGAGTAAGAAAGACCAAAAACTCACAAAAGATCATATTACATTATTATAATAAACTGTATTGTCTGTATCCGATGTGTTAAATTAGCACAATCTCCAAAAATAATTTTTCTACATTAATTTAAGTTCGGATTGAGTATTGTTATTTAAAACAATAATGTGATGGTTCTATAGTATTTTCAAACTTCGAAACGTTTTTGAAAAATAATTTTTTATAATTGTAATAAGAAGCAAAAATATTTAGTAATTATCATAATTATTACGTATAAAGTTAGAAAAAAATAAAGATTACGCAGAGGTAATCTGTATGATATAAAATATTTTGGCGGAAATATCGCTTACAAAACCGTTACATTTTTATATAAGATAAAAGAACATCATTATATATCAGTTCAATTCTATTTATTGTAACACGATATGAAGCCTTTAGTAAAGCAATAAATATTCAGTTTAATGACGAGTTAAGATAATATTTGACATTTGTTTATCCTATAGAATCACTTGAGGACATACTGTTTATGCGATTATAGAATTTAAAGATAAATTTGTTCCGAGAAATTTAAACTTTCGTGTATTACGTATCAAATAGCGCTTATGTAAAAATACCGAAAACACCGGTATTTTTGGGGTAAATACCGGTAAAAATACCGCCGAAAAATCGGGCGGTTTACCGGTAATTCGGTATACCGGTATACCGGTATTGCATTCCCTACTTCGAACATATTTTGACACGGCAGATCATGTCGGTTGGTATCAATGTACTATGACATAATATGTAAAAATACTTGATTGTAGGTTAAAGATTTTTATGTCAAACAAAGATAATGCAAAATAAATGAAATTTAATTGAATAAATTATTATATTTTAATCATTTTCATAAAAAAAATAGGTTTTAAATAGTGGCCACGCCTTCGCCGATAGGCCACGCCCAGTGACAAGAGACGAACCACAGTCAATCAATTTTGACAAACAACAGGTGTTGCCACAGATGAGTGAAATGACTTATAATTCTTCTACGGTTATGTTTCAACTTCAAAGCGATAGAAAGCGAAACGTTTTTTGCAGTTTGACAGTTCTGGAATAAATAAAATGGTTTGGTTTGACGGTTTACCCTGGTTTACCAATTTATAAACCATTTATAAATGAACTTAAAAATATGATTACAAACATTATTTTAATTTTAACAAATTAGTTCTTTATTATCGAATATTATTTATAGATGTGATATATATGCCGCCGATTAATATTTTAATTAGATTTTATTCGATCAAAATATTCGAGGTAACAACTAAGATGAAATACTTAAATGTCGCTGAGAAAAATGATGCTGCGAAAAATATTGCTAATATATTATCCAATGGCACATCAAGGAAGGTTTGCTAACATAATATATGCTCTCATTTAAACTCATTGTTAGGATGTATACGAACGTAACATATATTTTTCAAGACTTATTTTGATTTTCTTTTATATAATTATTTCAGCGTGAGGGACGTTCTGTTTACAATAAAATATATGAATTCAACTCAAATGTGCTTGGGCGTGATGTAACAATGATAATGACTTCTGTATCTGGACATTTATTGAATTGTGCATTTGACCAATCTGTTAAAGGGTGGCAAAGTTGTGATCCTGTGAAACTCTTTGATGCACCAGTTTATAAAGTTTGTCCAAAGGATTCTCTAAATATAAAAGTAGGGCTTAATTAAATTCTCAATGCTGATAATAATATTGTTGTATTATAATCAGTTGACATTGTAGTTTTAATCGTTTTTATTTTTTATTGTAGGCAACATTAGAAAGAGAAATAAGAGTATGCTCTGCTTTAATAATTTGGACTGATTGTGATCGAGAAGGAGAAAATATTGGATCAGAAATAGTTCAAGTAAAATATTTGAGTAAAAGAGTAGATAACAATTAACATACATTTATATATAGTTTTAGTTTTTGCTTAATTATTTCAAATTGCTAATGCAAAACTAATAAAATTATTTTTCAGTTTTAATTTTATATTGTTTGTTATAATGTATTATCAATTATATTTAAATTTTAGGTATGTAAGGCTGTTAAAAATAATATTAAGATATATAGAGCAAAATTTTCTGAAATAACTAGTACGTCCATAAATAGAGCTCTTCAGAATTTAACAGATATTGATCAGAATGTTTCAAATGCAGTAGATGTTCGTCAAGAATTAGATCTTCGAATAGGTAGTAATAATGCAATATACTGATTGATCTTCAAGAATGATGAATATAATAGTAGAAAATTATTGCAGGAGCTGCTTTTACAAGATTTCAGACTATGCAATTACAAAGAAATGTTTCAAGACATGTATCAAATCAGTTAATCAGTTATGGTTCTTGTCAGTTTCCGACATTAGGTTTTGTAGTTAAAAGGTTCAAGGAAAATGGGGATTTTATTCAAGAATTTTTCTGGAAATTAAAAGGTAAACACTTGCATTTATATAGATGCAAGAGCCTTAAATAAGATTTATCAATATTGATCATTGCTTATAAATAAATTAATGTAGGAATTGAAATTATTTGTGCAAAACTATTTTTGCAAGTGTTTATATATATATATATATATATATATATATATATATACTAGCATACCCAGCCTTGCATTGCAACGGCCCTTATTAAAATGCACCTGATTGAAATTTGAATCCATTTGACAACCACATTGAATAACCAAGTGATTTTTATAAATTTGTTATATCTTATTTGGTATTACTATAATATGTAGTATTACTATATTACTAATTTATGATTAGACACTCATCGATTTCAATGCATTTTTCAAAATTTGTGATTACTTACAAAACGCTTATAATATAAATTTCCGACTATAAATTGATATTCATACTATCCCTGAAACTAACATGGATAAAGTTCTGAGGAATTCGAGTCCAAATCTATGTGCCAAAAATCACACTTCAAAATTTAATATAATATGATATAATATTTAGTTTTCAATCATGATTTATATTAATTTTGCAAGTGTGTATATATATATATATATATATATATATATATATATATATTTCATAGTCAAAATGATTACTTTCAGTGATTCACACCATTAAAGATTTGTCTGTGGAATTTAAATGGAAAAGAAATCGCTTATTCGATGAAGCTACTTGCATTGATTTATATAACAATTGCACATCAAATCCTGAAGCAGAAGTACTTAAAACTGATGGGAAGAGAAAAACCAAATGGAGGCCTTTACCAATGGATACTGTAGTAAGTTAATACTAAAAATCATAGTATTTCTGTTGTTTAGAATGTTTTTATTTCATCAAATTTCTTTGACTTGATAATATTTTTTATATTTTTATAAAAATATATATTATTATATTTAAGGAATTTGAAAAATTATCTTCAAAAAAATTGAAGATAAACGCAAAAGAAGCAATGAAAATAGCTGAGAAACTATATACCAGAGGTTTTATTTCATATCCTAGAACTGAGACAAATATTTTTCCCAAAGACTTCAATTTAAGGTATTTGTTATTAGTTATACAATTTTAAATAACATTACTTTTTATTTAATTTTATTTAAAGACATTTATACTTGTTGAATCTGTTTTGAATAGACTAGTATAATAAAGAGTGTACTGAAATTTATTTATGCATTATTCTCGATATGCTGAATAAATGGCATTTTTTATTAATTTTAGTCAATATGTAGAAAATCAGTGTGATGATTCCCGTTGGGGTGAATTTGCAAGGAAAATTTTGAATAATGGTGGGCCTAATCCAAGACAGGGAAAGAAGTCTGACCAAGCCCATCCTCCTATTCATCCAGTTAAAGCTGCATCAGGTAACATTATAAATGAAGTTAATAAAATATCATCAATGTAATCTTCTGCTAATAATCTGTTTCACAATAAATTGCAAACTTGAAAGATTAGCACTTCTAGATTATTCTACAACTGATAATGAGACTATGTCTATAATTTTAGAAGATATATCATTTTCAAATTTGTAATTTATTTTTTTTTGTAGTTATTTAGGTTTTATTTATTACATATTTGCTTTACTTAATTTTATTTAATTGAAAATTGCGTTTTAAGGATTGACAGGAAATGAAAGTCGTGTGTATGAACTTATTGCTCGTCATTTTTTGGCTTGTGTTTCTGCTGATGCTGTTGGCCTTGAGACCAGTTGTGAAATTCAAGTAGATGGAGAGTTTTTTTCAGCTACCGGATTATGTATATTAGAAAAAAATTACTTAGAAGTTTATGTGTATGAAAAGTGGAATTCTACAGAGATACATAATTATGAGGTGAGTTTGGAGAGAAATTATTTGAGAATTGATATTCAGCAAGAATTCAATAAATCAATGCTCTGAAACTTTATTATTTTGAATTTTAAGGTAGGACAAAAGTTTACACCAACGAGTATTCATTTAGATCCTGGAGTTACCATACCTCCGCCACTATTAACAGAAGCCGAATTAATTGCACTGATGGATAAACATGGCATAGGTACCGATGCCACTCATGCAGAACATATTTCAACTGTGAAAGACAGACTTTATGTTGGAGAAGGAGAGGACAGGAGATTGGTACCCGGTATTCTTGGCATGGGATTAGTGGAAGGGTAATTTTGTTATTATCATGATATATATTTAGATATATATATATATATATATATATATATATATATATAGCTATGTATTGTGTATCTTTATATTTTAGTTACCAAAAGGCAGGTTTGGAAATGGCAAGACCGGATCGCCGCGCTGCTTTGGAGGCAGATTTAAAATTGATATGTGAAGGTCGCAAAGATCCCAATGAAGTGCTTCGTCTACAGGTAGTTAAGTTATTTTACAACAAGTACGATTACAAAATAGAATATATTTATTACTTATTTTCTTTCAATTATATGTGAATTTTTCTTATGCAGGTTGCTATTTACAAAGAAGCTTTCATTAAAATTGTTCAAAACTATAATGATTTAGAAAGAGCAGTTGTGGATCGATTTGAAGATCGCGGTTTAACTAGACGTGAACCTAAAGTTCCATATAGGCCTGAAGGAGCAGGCCCTCCGGCGAAATTAGAATTTAAACCTTTTCGGAGGGACGATGATGACGGTAAAACATTTTCGTAAATTATATATTACATATCGAGAAATTCATAATTTTTTATTTATCTCAATTTTAAACTAATATATCAAAAATATATTTCAATGGTATTATTTGTTTTTTGATGTACATTGTTTTTTTTTTTGTTTAGATGATAGTGGATTTGGCGGACATGGAGGTGGTGGCGGAGGCGGTAGCGATAACAGGCGTGGTGGTGGGTGTGTATAATTTATTATTTTGTTGTGATAATTTATCACAATTAGGGTCAGAAATTAACATACTTTTGTTTATTTTCTTTTTAGTGGTGGCTTCTCTAATTATTCAGAAACAAGAAATTCAACAAAAAGTAATACTTATTCAAGTTATCAATCTACATCAGGTGCATATTCCTCTGGTTCATCTTCACGAGTTACCAATGATAATAGAGGTAACAATTTGTTAATTAAGTTTTTGAGCATATGAAGTATAATAGTTTGTTCTCAATTATATTATTTGCAGATAATTCCTTTTTCCCAAATAAATCAGATGACAAAACTAGATCACATGGTGGTGAAACTGACTTTAATGTAAATGATGATTTTGATTGTATGATTACAGGTAAAATTATTATTAATTTTCTTGAAATATTATTAATAACTTCTACAAGTATCATACTATTTTTTATATTATTTTCCTGTGTATTACTTTCCTGTTTTTTTTTTCAATTTTTAATTCTAAAATTTAAAATTTACTAGATTTTTTTTTTCAGATATGGATTGGGAGGATAACTTTAATGAAAATGGTATTGTTGACAGCAGCATACAACAGAACGATAATAGCAACTCAAATTACAGCAGCACTAAATTTACTCGTAATTATAAAAGTCTAAGGGCACAAACGGAAAATAAAGACTTTTCAACTAATCAGAAACAAACATATGGAGGGAACAGTTCCGGCTGGCATCAAACTAAACATTCTAATAGAAAGCAAAATGATGAAAAAGAGGTTTTATGCAGTGGCTGCCAAGAACTAGCTAGAAAGTAAGCAAAAAATTTTTACAACCATGATATACTCCTGCATATTTTATTCTGAGGATTGTTGTTTGATATTTTTTAGACAGACTGTAAAAAAAGAGGGTCCAAACAAAGGCAGAAAATTTTATGTATGTCCCAAACCTATGGAACAACAGTGTAAGTTCTTTGAGTGGGAGAAGATGAACCTGAGCATGATAGCAATGAATCAAGTAAGCACTAAAATAAGTAAAAGTATATATAGTTTAAGATATAGAGATATACAAACATATATGCTATGTAAATTTTATTATAGCTAACAACTGGTCAAGTAAACCTTCAAAGTCAAGAAAGACTTCAACAACAGTTTCAAAGAGAAAAACAACTTCTAAGGCAACTGGTACAAAACCCACTTCAAAAAGAAAATGTGGCCAATGTCGACAGGAAGGACACACAATTAAAAATTGTCCAAATATTAGCCATGTATGATATCTCAAATGAAAAATGAGACGGTAATAATTGTTTTAATTTTTTTTAACATGAGTTTTAAGCATTACATTTTAAAATAACACTATATATGTATGAACATATGTATATATATATATATATATATATATATATATATATATATATATATATATATGACCGTTATGTATGACCGTTAACCGTCGAACCGTGCGGACGTGTTTTTTGAAGTGTCGTAATGTCTCTGACACAATTAAATATTCCGGAATCGGATTCCAAAAAAACCTACAACTGCTGTGAAACAAAACCTTCTGCAAGCGTCGGTGTTTGTAAGAACTGTGGCAAAATTTACCATGTGAGTTGTGCAACAAGAAAAGGTCTCAAATTCATTGTTGGAAATTTGATACAGTGCTGTGAGGTGAGCAGTGAAGTGTCGAGTGACAAACATATGGATACTATTAAAAACTTAAAACAAACAATTACTGACAAAAATACCATAATAAACGATAAAATGACAATAATAAAGGATAAGGAATACATAATTCAGAATCTTGAAGAAAAAATTAAGATGCTCCAATTATTAAAGCCAAATGAAAAGACAAAAGAAGTTTCGTCAGCTGTACCCAATATTGATAGTGATACTGAGAAAGCAGCATTCAAGAAGCTTAAACATAAATCTACCAATAAAAACAGTGCCAATGCTAATAAGGTGTCAAAAGAACAGGTGAGTGTTGCAGTAGCAACTGCTTTAAAGGAATTAGACAAGCATAGAAGCGAAACATTCCGAGATGCGGTTGCCAACACGGAGCTGCCTACTAAATCGACCCAAGCTGAACAACAACCAATTAAAGCAAATGACGATGGAAACTGGACTTTGGTCCAGAAAAAGAAGTCGCCGAAACGAAAAAACAAAGCCATAGAAGGAACAAATGTGAGCATTACACTTGCAGGAGTTGTGAGGAAGGCCCACTTGCATGTGTTCCGCCTGGCACCGGAAACATCGACGGAAACTCTAAAAAATTATTTAAATGAGAAAAACTTCAAAAATATTGAATGTGAGAAAATGGCCTCAAAACATCCGAAAACATATGCCTCTTTCAAGGTCTCCGTTGCAGAGAGTGAATTGGAAAGAATAAAATCTCCGGATGTTTGGCCAAAAGGTGTCTGTGTGGACCGTTTTTTATTCCATTTGGGAGAAAAAACGAAGAAAAATTGTTAAGCTGGTTTAATATAAAATGTCCTTGAACATTCAATGTTTATCCAATAAAACGAAGGCATTAACAAAAGTTGTCCATGACAATAAAATAAACATTTTTTGTTTATGTGAACATTGGCTTGGCAACGAGCAAATCGACCTGTATACGTGATTTTCGGTTAGTCAGCTCATTCTGCCGTAGTATACATATGCACGGAGGTGTTGCTATTTACTGTTGGAAAGAGATAAAATGTTGCGTCGAGATTGAATGCAAGCTTCCCAATGAATGGAAATTTAAGAGCAGGAATTATTTCAACGCGACAGTCAAAGAATATATTCTAGATAAACCTATTTATACAATAAATGAATTCTTTAATCTAAGTTAATTGTTAATTGTCATTAGGTTAATCTTGAGTTGTTCATAAATATTATTGATATTACTATAGTTATATTATAATATTGTGATAAAAATAATAATAATAATTGCAATGACGTAAATTGTAATTATTGAATTTAAATAAAGTATCTATCTATCTATATATATGTTGAAAATGTTTAAATTTGATGTTGAAATGTATGATAGATTTCTTGGAGGGCGTAACATCAAGTAAAAAAAGTAAAGTAAAGATTTTTTTCAAGACATCTTTATATTTCCATACGTTTCGACGTAAAATTCTACGTCATCTTACACAAAATTCCTATCCCCCACATCTTATAAAATCCGTCACAAACAATAGACTCACTTTTTTAAAAAACAAAATAACTAACCCCAACCTAAGTTTAATTTCCACAAAAGATAATAATTTTGAAGGTACCATTTGCCTTCCTTACATCAAAGAACTTTATCCGATGTGGAGAAAACTTTTTTACAACGCAAATCTCCGTTTAGTATGCAACAACGATCTAACTCTCAACTCCCTCTTCTCAAATTTAAAGCCGCGCACTAGTTTAGAACGAGTATCCAATGTGGTCTATAAAATATCTTGCAATGACTGTGATTCCACCTATAATATTATATATTGGCGAAACAGGACAGAACAAAAATCAAGGGCAAACAATGATCACAGAACATTTAAAACTAAATAACCATACTTTCAATTTTTATGACGCAAAGGTTCTTCATCACGAATCGAAAGTCTCACAAAGGCGCTTTTCAGAATCGGCCTATATTTTTTTTGAATAGAAATTATTGTTTAAACAAACGTACAGACACTAGCTTCATTTGCGAAAATTACCAATTTGTTCTAAATAATGTTTCCCAATTCATATCGAATACCTAACACCACGGTTGCACAACACTATCACGCACACTTGCTTAGCGCGCCAAGACGTTCGTTCAAAAACCAGCACATGTGTTTGTTTTTTCTAAAATTTTGACCTCACATCTCAAACACTTACAAACATATTATTCTGTTTGGCACTGGCCTCGGATGCAAGTGTATTACGCATAATATTTTATTTATTAATCACTTTTTATCTTTTATTCTTTTTATTAAAAAAAGAAATTACTGACAGTTAGTGCTTGTCTATAATTATTAATTTTTACAAGTTATATTAATATGTGTTAGTGATAATTTAAATAATTCAAGTAAGTAATGTTTTTTGCAATTCTCTTTAGTTAAAACTTTTCTTTTTACTATTGCTTATGTATATTCAAATTGTAACGTTACTTTCTGTTTTTTAAATTGTAGAACCACTGAAGATGACGTAGAATTTTACGTCGAAACGTATGGAAATATAAAGATGTTTTGAAAAAAATCTTTACTTTACTTTTTTTTACTTGATGTTACGCCCTCCAAGAAATCTATCATATATATATATATATCTTATATATAAAAATGGAGCTGTCTTTCAAATGTCCGAATAAAACTCGAAAACGGCTGAATGGATTTGGCCAGTCTCAGTCTTGAAAAATTCGTGCCAATCCAGAGATTGTCCAAAAGGTGAGATAATATTTCAAATCCGCGTAGAAACTTTACATTTTTAATTTGAAAATTTTTGGTAAACAGCACTTGATTCAAAATGGCTTCCCACACAATATTATTCAAGTGACAGATGTATCGAGTATCGCCTACTCATGTGTCAAATAGATGGTTGTCAAGTTGGAACAGATTATGTGTTATTCTTTTAATTTTAAAATTTAATTATTTATATATTTTTAAATGTTAATAAGCATGCTTATTTTGATTTTATATGAGGTTTTTATTTAATTCTCAAGTGTTTGCTCACTGCCTATTTGTATTCTTTTATCAACAGCTTGAAATAATACTATTATTATTGATTGATTAAGGCCTGCTTATGAAAAAATAAATAAATAAATTTGTTTCAAACGCTGTGCTGTGCAAGTACTTATTGGTTTAATGTGAATAATGTGTTACCATAACATTTTCTGAATTATATTATTATTGCATATAGGTTATTCAAATTGAGATCCTAAATTTGGAATTCATCGAAGGGGACACCATAGACAGCGATATGAATAAGAAAATTTGATTATAACACAGATAGTAATTTTAGAAATCATATTCATAAAAATCTCAATTATGTGTACATACAAGTACAAGTTCTTCGGAAACAAAGTTGCTTGAAAATTGCTTATGAAGATCGCATTATGACATGTGACATCAACATAAGTGCAGTTTAATTAGATATGGAAGTAATCATTACAAATATTTACAGTACAATCTATTTACAATACAGATTTTTCATTACAATTGTGAATAATGTGTTGCCAAAACATTATATGAATTATATTATTATTGCATTTAGGTTATTCAAATTGAGATCCTAAATTTGGAATTCATCGAAAGTCCCCCATAGACATTTCTGTCTAATCACTTATTGCAAGTTATAATAGACAGCGATATGAATAAGAAAATTGGATTATAACACAGATAGTAATTTTAGAAATCATATTCATAAAAATCTCAATTACTTCCCGAGCATACTACATACAAGTCATGGTGATAACAAAGATGCCACTAATTTGGATACACGGTTGCAAAAAAGGAAAATCAAAATAAACACATTGAAATTTATCACAATATGTACTCATGTTGGAAATGTACATACGTTCAATCAAATTCATAAAGAAGAAATGTCCATTTTATATAGCTATATAACAATTCGGGGTAAAACGTTAACATGGCTGTACGGATTGGGCTCAGTCTTAGTTGCATAATTTTATATTCATTAGTATTTATAAAATATTTTCTAGATTATATTATTATTCTATTTAGATTATTTAAATTAAAAACCTAAATTTGGAATCGATCAAAGGGGACATTTTGTCGAATAACTTATTCCCAGATATAACAGACCACTACTCAAATAAGAAGATTCGGTTGATAATAGAACTTTGGGTTGTGAGCACTGTGATTTAGTTCACGAGACCTTAATATAAATTTTAACTATTTAATTGTTTTATAAAATGTAATGTTAATTTTGAGTGAGATTCAACACTTTAAAAACTTACATCTGTGTGGGGCAAAAATGACCAACTGAACATTGACTACGGCTAAAGATTAAAAAAGACTTGGATTGAATTATACCATATTTTTGTAGAAAGTGTATAAAACTTCCAGTTTGATTGTATTAACAAAATATGATCAAACGAATATTGTTATTATGAATTATATAATGTATTATTATACAAGTAGTCATTGTCTGTACCATTCAAACTATACATCTTTACACTCCTAAAATAAAGTATTCTTTTTTTTATTCTTTAGAAGTTGCTTAGAAATACCTAACTTAGCAAAACAACGTTTGCCGGGTCAGCTAGTATATATATATAAATTGTACGTTTGTCAAATTTTACACAAAATAATTTTTTGAATGTTCAATAAATAAACTAACATATACCACAAGTTTAAAAATGTTTGTTTTTTTATTAAGAATTATTTAAAAAGTTGATCGATTCTCAAAATAAAACAATTGAAAAAAGTTATTCATGTACTCTTATTTGAAAACAGCATGCCGCAACCACGTATGTTACATTTTTTTCCGTGCGACAAACACGTATCTCAAAGAATTGAAGAAAAAATAATGATTAATTGTTTGTAATATCATACTTGTCTCAAATAATTGTTACAAGATTGAATATTTTTAAAATTTATAAAAAAATTGTTAACAGCAGTTCAAAAATTCGTTATAAAACGTTTTTTGTCTCTCCTGAAAAGTAGTAGTTTCTGAGATACGAGGTTGCGTCAGAAAAGCATCGATACATATTTCACTTTGAAATACCATTTCAATTTTACTATTAACTATTTTAATTTTATAGAGATGTCAAGAGATTCATGAATGATTATATAATATAATATTGAATCTTAATCTACATACAATAAATTTAATATTTTACATCAAATTTTTTTAACATTTATTTATGTGTTTGTGTTAATAGTCATACTAGTTTGTTATTATTTCTTTATTTAATTATTTTTTATCTGCGGATGACACATTATCTAACTCTAAAAAATACAAAATTTAATTTCATGTGAGACTTTATTATCAGTAAGAATTGATAATTGTTTAATTTTTGTATTTTACTGTGATATTTGTTCTCAACATAATAAAAATATAACTAGTGGTGCATGGCATCGTGTCTTTAAGCAAATTGGTGGAACTTCCCGTTCCGTAATTAAATAGAATCGAGGAATAATAAATGATTTCAAATAGTATTCGTATTTGAATGACAAAATATAAGAATAAATTGGAGAACGACGTTTATATATGTATACATAAAAAGTAAATAAAGTATAAAAGAACATATCTCATATTTATAAGAATTATATAAACTAATTTGCAAATTTAAATTTATTTACTTGAAGTATATAAGAGAGTTTTAGAATTTTAGCTAGCATTAAAATTAAAATCCGAATCATTTTTCATATTGTAATAAATTGAAATAATTGTAAATTAAAAAAAAATGGACAAAAAAAATTTCTGCTTTCCTAAACTAATCGATTCTTTATACTGCAAAATGTTTTTTGAATCATTCGAATCGGAAGCTTTGAAACGACTGGGCCTGTCTCTTCCAGAAACTAATCACCACGTCAACAATACAAATTGAATGTTTTTAAATAATTCAAATCGGATGCTCTGTTTTCTCAATAGGAAACGATTGCTTTTTGAATGTTTAAAATCGGTTGATCCGTGCTCCCGAAAACGTGGACAGAAAATTGTATCCACACACACACACACACACAAACACATACATCCATTTCTTTAAGGTATGTCAATATATTCAAAAACCTCTGAAACGTTAAATATGTAAAAAGGTTTATTAACTATATGTAAATTACAATTTTAGGAAAATTACTATAACTTGCGGTAAGTAAATAATAAATGTATTTATTAACTATCGGTCATTAAGTTTTAATAACAATTAACTTAATTGAATAATAATTTTTATTAGAAAGATTGAACTAAACAACATTGCTGACAGCGAAACTTGTTTATATACGCCACCATGTATTAGATACGTTTCTTTGCAATTTAAAAAAAAGTGTTAAACTTTTCGTCCATATTTAAGCTCATCCTACCGAACCGATTTTAAAAAATCAAAAACTGTTCGAAAGATATTAGTTGGGAATGGTACTGATTAATTTTAGGTGAAAATCTACCGAGCCGTTTTCTTGAAATTAACTGTTGAAAAAAAGTGTTAAATTTTCGTCCTCATTTAAGCTCATCCTACCGAACCGATTTTAAAAAATCAAAAACTGTTCGAAAAATATTAGTTGTGAATGGTACTGATTAATTTAAGGTGAAAATCTACCGAGCCGTTTTCTTGTAATTAACTGTTGAAAAAAAGTGTTAAATTTTCGTCCACATTTAAGCTCATCCTACCGAACCGATTTTAAAAAATCAAAAACTGTTCGAAAGATATTAGTTGGGAATGGTACTGATTAATTTTAGGTGAAAATCTACTGAGCCTAATAAACTGTTGAAAAAAAAATTTAAGCCGATTTTCATGGAACTTTTTTTTGGTCTTAATCATGGTCTTATAGAACTTACTGTAATATTACGGCATTACGACAAGTAGTTTAATTTTAAAAATTCGTCAAACTTTACTAAAATTATTATCGTTTTTTAACTTCCCGAAGGAGAAGTTTATGTTTTCATCAAAAAATCCGATTCGCTAATTTTATGTTTTCTCGACGTTTCAAGCCATTCTGAATCGAATGAGACCAAATTTGGAAAAAGTATGTGTGTGTGTATGTGTGTGTGTGTGTATGTGTGTGTGTGTGTGTGTGTATGTGAACAGATTTTTTGCCGTAAATCGACGTTTTCTCAAAAATGACTGGACCGATTTTAAAAATTTAAAAGCCATTCGATGTATCTCGATGAGGACTATCGTCTCTGAGTTTTGTGCGGCGATCGGCCGGGCCGTTTCGTTGTAAATTGCAGAAAAGTGAAAAATTTTTCGCCCACGTTTTAGCCCGCAATTCTAAATCGATTCTGAAAATTCAAAAACCATTCGATAGATATTGGTTGGGAATCGTGCTGATTAGTTTTCGGTAAAGATCGGCCGAGCCGTTTTCTTGTAATAACGTTTAAAAAAAAAAATCGACGATTTTTATGATTTTTTTTTTGACGGTAGATACCATAGTTTTCTAGGTCATACTAAAATATTACGGCCCTACGACAACTCGTTTAGCTTTAAAAATTCGTCAAAGTTTGCAAAAATTGGTATAGTTTTTTTGACATTTGTCAAAATTAGACTTTTGATCGACGTTTTCTCAAAAGCGCCTGAACCGATTTCAGAAATTTAAAAGCCATTTGATGTATTTCGGTGAGGACTATCGTTTGTCAGTTTTGTGCGACGATCTGCCAAGCCGTTTCTTTGCAATTTAAAAAAAAAGTGTTAAACTTTTCGTCCATATTTAAGCTCATCCTACCGAACCGATTTTAAAAAATCAAAAACTGTTCGAAAGATATTAGTTGTGAATGGTACTGATTAATTTTAGGTGAAAATCTACCGAGCCGTTTTCTTGTAATTAACTGTTGAAAAAAAGTGTTAAATTTTCGTCCACATTTAAGCTCATCCTACCGAACCGATTTTAAAAAATCAAAAACTGTTCGAAAAATATTAGTTGTGAATGGTACTGATTAATTTAAGGTGAAAATCTACCGAGCCGTTTTCTTGTAATTAACTGTTGAAAAAAAGTGTTAAATTTTCGTCCACATTTAAGCTCATCCTACCGAACCGATTTTAAAAAAATGGGAATGGTACTGATTAATTTTAGGTGAAAATCTACTGAGCCTAATGAACTGTTGAAAAAAAAATTCAAGCCGATTTTCATGGAACTTTTTTTTGGTCTTAATCATGGTCTTATAGAACTTACTGTAATATTACGGCATTACGACAAGTAGTTTAATTTTAAAAATTCGTCAAACTTTACTAAAATTATTATCGTTTTTTAAAGTAGGATTGATGAAGTATATTATTTACTATATTATTTTCTTCATAAATAAAATAGAATATCTCATATAAGATCTACACCTGCTCAAACGATTTTTGAAAAAATTTCAGATGGCTGATTCTGCTGTTAGTGTACAGGTGGCTTTAAGAATAAGGCCTTTAGTCAAATCCGAAATTTCTAAAGGATATGTTAAATGCCTCGAAACAGTGCCAAATAAACCTCAAGTTTTAATAAAAAATCTTTCTTTTACTTACAACCATGTATTTCCACCAGAAGTTTCGCAAGGTGAATTTTATGACACTGCTGTTAAGGGTTTAGTTGATGGATTGTTTAAGGGTAATTTATTTCTACTAGAATTTAATTTTGACATAACATAACTTTGGTGTAGGTGAATTTATCTCTCATCTATAATCCCAAATTCTATTTTTATCTTCAGTATCTTTACTTTATTATTTATTATTTTGTTCAATCTAAAAATATATTTTAGGCTACAATGTGACAATATTAGCTTATGGTCAGACTGGCTCCGGAAAAACTCATTCCATGGGCATGGCTTATTCAGTTGGACCAGTCGAGGAGATGGGTGTTATACCAAGAGCAGTAAAAGACATTTTTCAAAAAATTTCAACTCTGACGGAGCAATATAATTTTCAATTACAAGTTAGATCAATATAAACTACTTTCCAAATATTAAAGCAATAAATTTAAAGTGTATTGTTAAGGAGCATATGAGGTTTAAATGAGAATTAAAATTTAAAAGCCATAACCTTTTTACACTGTAATTAGAGTTTATTTGAATACCCATAAATGGTCAGAAATTAAACATGTCAGATTTTCAAAATCTTTGCATTGTGTTTGTACTTCTATATGTTTGGTTGAATATAATTGTTCTGCACTCCTTAGGAGTATATGGATTGCTATTTAATATAATTTGCTTTTAGAAATCATAATAGTTTATGAAATTGTAAACATAATAATAACAGTAAGTCATTTCTTCAGTAAAGTATTTTCTCATGTTCTACAGGTATCATTTATGGAATTATATCAAGAACAATTATTTGATCTTTTATCAAAATCAAATAGAGATCAAAGTATAGTTGATATCAGAGAAGATCAACAAAAAAGAATTGTAATTCCTGGATTAACCGAAATTGAAGTACGTAATGCAAAAGATACATTAGATTGTTTAGTTAGAGGATATCGTCGCAGAGCTGTAGGTGCAACTGCAATGAACAGTCAATCCAGTAGAAGTCATGCAATATTCACTATCCATATACAACAGCGAAAAATCAGCGATAAGTAAGTAATAGTCAGTAAAAGAAAAAAGCTGATGAATGAAAATAATGGTTTTTGAATTGAAAATTATTTTAGTTCACCATGGTTGTCGCTTCGAAACCATACATACAAAGCATTTGTGCGAAAATTATGCGTGTGTAATGTTAGCGTTTTTTTGGATCTTCTGTTGACGTTTTCACAAAAACGATTGAACTGATTTCATAACTTCAAATGCCATTGTATGTAATTTGGTAAGGACTAGCATTGATTATAGCCCAGTCAAATTTTAAGTTTTCAGTTAGGAACAATTCGCATAGAGCTGAAATTTGGTACAGATGTTAAATAGGCCATTACAAATGAAATGTCAAAAGTCCCCAACGATCCGACATCTGCGATTTTTTTTATTCAAGGTCAAAGGTGCAAAAATATAGTTTTTCCCATTTTCCGCCGAAACCATAACTTTTTTTTAAAAATTATGTTAGATAAGTTTATTTATTATAAAGGTATTATATTACCTTAGCTCTTGAGCAACACCCGCCAGCTATGTCATTTTCCTAGTGTGGGAGGGTCACATATACGACTGTTTTTGAAGCGAATAAACCACCTATTGGTGTACGGCATTTAAGACAAATTGCTGGAACTTCCCGTACCAAAAATTCAATTTTTCAAAAAAGATTGATTTTTGTGAATATTAAATTTTTGAGTAAATTGACTTATTTGAATTATATTTAGAAATAATTTGGAATTTTTTAACTTTTTTAACTTTTTTTTCAATGCAATATCGCTCCATACTTATTATTAAAATCTCTATAAAATATCTAATAATGTGATGCGCATATCGATGCTTTTCTGACGCAACCTCGTATCTCAGAAACTACTACTTTTCAGGAGAGACAAAAAACGTTTTATAACGAATTTTTGAACTGCTGTTAACAATTTTTTTATAAATTTTAAAAATATTCAATCTTGTAACAATTATTTGAGACAAGTATGATATTACAAACAATTAATCATTATTTTTTCTTCAATTCTTTGAGATACGTGTTTGTCGCACGGAAAAAAATGTAACATACGTGGTTGCGGCATGCTGTTTTCAAATAAGAGTACATGAATAACTTTTTTCAATTGTTTTATTTTGAGAATCGATCAATTTTTTAAATAATTCTTAATAAAAAAACAAACATTTTTAAACTTGTGGTATATGTTAGTTTATAATTACGACAATATAGTATCTGGCCATAGTTTAGGTATTTCAATACCTAGGATATTTAGCTCTTTCATGGATTTATAATTTACTACTTTGTGATTATCATTTTTATTGTTACTTTTATTCTTTTTAACTTCCCGAAGGAGAAGTTTATGTTTTCATCAAAAAACCCGATTCGCTAATTTTATGTTTTCTCGACGTTTCAAGCCATTCTGAATCGAATGAGACCAAATTTGGAAAAAGTATGTGTGTGTGTGTGTGTGTGTGTATGTGAACAGATTTTTTGCCGTAAATCGACGTTTTCTCGAAAACGGCTGGACCGATTTCAAAAACTTAAAAGCCATTCGATGTATCTCAACGAGAACTATTGTTTGTCAGTTTTGTGCGACGATCGGCCAAGCCGTTTCTTCATAAATGGCAGAAAAGTGAAAAATTTTTCGTCTACCTTTTAGCCCGCAATTCTGAATCGATTTTGAAAATTCAAAAACCGTTCGAAAGATATTGGTTGGGAATCGTGCTGATTAGTTTTTGGTAGAGATCGGCCGGGCCGTTTTCTTGTAATAAAGTTTTTAAAAAAAAAATTTCGACGATTTTTATGATTATTTTTTTGACGATAGATACCATAGTCTTCTAGATCATACTAAAATATTACGGCCCTACGACAACTGGTTCAGCTTTAAAAATTCGTCAAAGTTTGCAAAAATCAGTATGGTCTTTTTGGCATTTGTCAAAATTAGACTTTTGATCGACGTTTTCTCAAAAACGTCTGAACCGATTTTAGAAATTTAAAAGCCATTTGATGTATTTCGGTGAGGACTATCGTTTGTCAGTTTTGTGCAACGATCTGCCAAGCCGTTTCTTTGTAATTTGAAAAAAACTTTTCATCCACATTTAAGCTCATCCTACCGAACGATTTTAAAAAATCAAAAACTGTTCGAAAGATATTAGTTGGGAATGGTACTGATTAATTTTAGGTGAAAATCTACCGAGCCGTTTTCTTGTAATTAACTGTTGAAAAAAAAATTTAAGCCGATTTTCATGGAATTTTTTTTGGCGATATACATCATGGTCTTATAGAACTTACTGTAATATTACGGCCTAACGACAAGTAGTTTAATTTTAAAAATTCGTCAAAGTTTGCTAAAATTATTATCGTTTTTTTTTAAAGTAGGATTAATGAAGTATATTATTTACACTTTTTTTTTTGATTAAGTCGATTATTTACACATTTCGGGAAGTTCATGTAACTTGCCTCAAGGCTAAATACCAAACCAACTAGTTAAATTTAAAATATGAAATTTGAATTTATAGTTTTCCAAATGTTAATTAATCACAATTAGGAATGAAATTTCTAATATATATATCATGTTGCAGTACCTATAGAAAATTATATTTTTTCAATATAAATATTCGGCATAATTTACAAAAATATATATTTTAATTTTACAATCATTTAAAAATAATATATCAGAAATCTTGTATTTAAAACTGACCTACTCATTTGAATCAAAACTATTATATTCTGATTTTTTATTTTTCAAAGAAATGATATAAAATCTTTTTGTACCTTCATATTTTTTCAATAAAGTAGGATTGCAAGAATAAATATTTAATATTTTTTAATATTTAATTTATATACATATTTCACTTTGAAATACCATTTCAATTTTACTATTAACTATTTTAATTTTATAGAGATGTCAAGAGATTCATGAATGATTATATAATATAATATTGAATCTTAATCTACATACAATAAATTTAATATTTTACATCAAATTTTTTTAACATTTATTTATGTGTTTGTGTTAATAGTCATACTAGTTTGTTATTATTTCTTTATTTAATTATTTTTTATCTGCGGATGACACATTATCTAACTCTAAAAAATACAAAATTTAATTTCATGTGAGAATTTATTATCAGTAAGAATTGATAATTGTTTAATTTTTGTAGCTTACTGTGATATTTGTTCTCAACATAATAAAAATATAACTAGTGGTGCATGGCATCGTGTCTTTAAGCAAATTGGTGGAACTTCCCGTTCCGTAATTAAATAGAATCGAGGAATAATAAATGATTTCAAATAGTATTCGTATTTGAATGACAAAATATAAGAATAAATTGGAGAACGACGTTTATATATGTATACATAAAAAGTAAATAAAAGTATAAAAGAACATATCTCATATTTATAAGAATTATATAAACTAATTTGCAAATTTAAATTTATTTACTTGAAGTATATAAGAGAGTTTTAGAATTTTAGCTAGCATTAAAATTAAAATCCGAATCATTTTTCATATTGTAATAAATTGAAATAATTGTAAATTGAAAAAAAAAATGGTCAAAAAAAATTTCTGCTTTCCTAAACTAATCGATTCTTTATACTGCAAAATGTTTTTTGAATCATTCGAATCGGAAGCTTTGAAACGACTGGGCCTGTCTTTTCCAGAAACTAATCACCACGTCATCAATACAAATTGAATGTTTTTAAATAATTCAAATCGGATGCTCTGTTTTCTCAATAGGAAACGATTGCTTTTTGAATGTTTAAAATCGGTTGATCCGTGCTCCCGAAAACGTGGACAGAAAATTGTATCCACACACACACACACAAACACATACATCCATTTCTTTAAGGTATGTCAATATATTCAAAAACCTCTGAAACGTTAAATATGTAAAAAGGTTTATTAACTATATGTAAATTACAATTTTAGGAAAATTACTATAACTTGCGGTAAGTAAATAATAAATGTATTTATTAACTATCGGTCATTAAGTTTTAATAACAATTAACTTAATTGAATAATAATTTTTATTAGAAAGATTGAACTAAACAACATTGCTGACAGCGAAACTTGTTTATATACGCCACCATGTATTAGATACTGAGATACGAGGTTGCGCATGGCACATTTTTTGAATTGAGATACGTGATTGTATTCTTCTCAATAAAAAACGTTCGGTTGATTTTTTTTTACAAAACTTCACAGATCTATGCGTCTATATTTAGTGATTCATTTTCCGATTAAAACTCAAAATCGTCAAAAATCGAGTTACGAGGTTGCGTCAGAAAAAGCATCGATATGTCTAATGATCATTTTTCACCGCCAAATGCCATTTTCTTCACTTTTTTCACATTCCTCAAAATTTAATCAGTTGCTCATTTTGTCAATATAAGTAAAATGTTTTTTTAAATTATTGAAATCGTTTTCTTATCGCTCCATTCTCTTCAAAACTGAATCACTATTTTTGGCACTTTTTGCCTCGTATCTTCGAAACGGCTTTGCCAAAAATTAAACAGCACTTCTCCTTATTTATATGAATCGAATGTTTTTTGAATCATTCAAATTAGATGAAACGTTAATAATTAAGTATACATGAATCAATGATGACAATCCAAATTCATAATTTTTAATAACTGTGTCAATATCTAATGGCAACATATGAGATAGAAGATGAAGTGTCTCCGCCAATTTTATATCATTATATGCTACAGTATGTCATTACTAAAAGACGAATGAATCTGTATAAGATATTTTGATCCAAAATGTCGATAAAAAACGTTAATTCTAATTGCAATCTAGATGTAAGAAACCTAAGCCGAACAACAGCCCTTATACGATAGAATATAACATTACATATTATTATAAAATAACCCACTTTGAATCGTCGAATTATTAAATTTACTTACTTTATTTTACTTGCTCCAAAAATATTATATATTTCTGGAACATGGCTATTGATATTTGAAACATTCCACTCGCAGTTTACATTTTTTAATTGTTTTATCGCTAAAAAATAAAGCAGTATTTTTTAGAACAAAAATTGATTTAAATTTAAAAAAACGACAATTCAAATTGGATAGTTTTGAATAATATGTAGAATTATATTCCACTAACTGTCCGGCTGTTGTTCGTGTTTTTGTACCTTATATCAAGATTGCAATTGGAATTAACGTTTTTTATTGACATTTTAGATTAAACCATCTATACAGATTTATTCATTTGGTAATAGCATATTGAATCATATAATGGATACAAAAGTATGAGGTTAACGACAGTCATCTTCCATCTCATATATTGACACTGGATATCGGCACATTTATTCAATAGTATTGATGAAAATTTATTAAATATTGTGATTTTGGATTGTCATTATACGCCCTGAATTCATATATAATTAAATATTCGTTTTATTCGCTTCAAAAACAGTCGTATATGTGACCCTCCTACACTAGGAAAATGACATAGCTGGCGGTGTTTGCTCAAGAACTAGGTAATTAGGGGCTGACACTATATTTTTATACTTCAAATTCAATTTCATTAAACTTTATACTATTAAACAGAAACCCAACAAACTCTTATTTTTCACTATATTACACATTTGATGACGTTTTAAAAAAGCTGCAATATGAAGAATATGAATTTTTTCAACTTTTCAAACGGCAATTCTCAGAAACGGTGAATACTAACAAAAAAAATTAATATAGCAATTTAATAGAGAATTTTTAATAATAAACTTATCTAACATAATTTTTTAAAAAAAAATTATGGTTTCGGCGGAAAAGGGAAAAACTAGATTTTTGCACCTTTGACCTTGAATAAAAAAATCGCAGATGTCGGATCGATGGGGACTTTTGACATTTCATTTGTAATGGCCTATTTAACATCTGTACCAAATTTCAGCTCTATGCGAATTGTTCCTACTGACGGCTATTTTAGCTTTATTTCACTGGGGTTTTAGTTTTGTGCGACGTTTTTGCGATCATATTTTTAAAGAACATAATAAATATTATGGTCCTCTGCGACAAGAGGTTGAATTTTAATTTTATAAATTCATCAAGTTTGAAAAAAATTTAATACCAGCTTCTCTCTAGGTCCATTATTCCACATTTAAATGTCTAAATATTTCCTTTTTATTACTAGAAATAGTCTAACAAGTTGCAAGTTCCATTCGGTAGACTTGGCAGGATCTTTATGGTCTGCGACATGAGGTTTAATTTTAATAAATCATCAAATTTGAAAAATTTGATACCAGCTTCTCTCTAGGTCGATTATTCCACACATTTAAATGTCTAAATATTTCCTTTTAATTACTAGAAATAGTCTAACAAGTGCAAGTTTACATTTGGTAGACTTGGCAGGATCTGAAAGAGCAATAAAACAAACAACTGGTAATCGCTTCCGAGAAAGTGTAAAATTAATAAAGGATTGTTAGCTCTGGGTAATGTCATATCAAGATTGGCGAGGGCTGTACGGTTTCATAGGTATCGTGACAGCAAATTAACAAGACTACTTCAAGGTAAACTAAAACTTAATTATTCATATCTATATATATATATATAATATATATATATATATATAATAATATAATTTAGTGCTATGGTTAAGGTAAGCTAATCTTCTTATAACAAATAGCAAGCATATTCATTAAAATATATTATTAACTTCCCGAAGGAGAAGTTTATGTTTCATCAAAAAATCCGATTCGCTAATTTTATTTTTCTCGACGTTTCAAGCCATTCTGAATCGAATGAGACCAAATTTGGAAAAAGTATGTGTGTGTGTGTGTATGTGTGTGTGTGTGTGTATGTGAACGATTTTTTGCCGTTAATCGACGTTTTCTCAAAAATGACTGGACCGATTTTAAAAATTTAAAAGCCATTCGATGTATCTCGATGAGGACTATCGTCTCTGAGTTTTGTGCGGCGATCGGCCGGGCCGTTTCGTTGTAAATTGCAGAAAAGTGAAAATTTTTTTCGCCCACGTTTTAGCCAGCAATTCTAAATCGATTCTGAAATTCAAAAACCATTCGATAGATATTGGTTTGGGAATCGTGCTGATTAGTTTTTGGTAAAGATCGGCCGAGCCGTTTTCTTGTAATAACGTTTAAAAAAAAAAAAATCGACGATTTTTATGATTTTTTTTTTGACAGTAGATACCATAGTTTCTAGGTCATACTAAAATATTACGGCCCTACGACAACTCGTTTAGCTTTAAAAATTCGTCAAAGTTTGCAAAATTGGTATAGTTTTCTTGACATTTGTCAAAATTAGACTTTTGATCGACGTTTTCTCAAAAGCGCCTGAACCGATTTCAGAAATTTAAAAGCCATTTGATGTATTTCGGTGAGGACTATCGTTTGTCAGTTTTGTGCGACGATCTGCCAAGCCTTTTCTTTGTAATTTGAAAAAAACTTTTCA